>NC_051446.1:7171105-7204311 GCF_001649575.2 Kryptolebias marmoratus | reverse complement strand
AGGGCCTGTTCCTGGGCGGCCAGGATGAGTGCCTCTGTGCTGTCCTTGAGTCCAGCTTTTTCCAGCCATTGGTAGGATTTCCCGATATCAGCCACTTCAGTTATTTNGTCGGTGGTACATCCCATGTAAGGGCTTGTCCTCCCATGATGGTACTTCCAGCACCTCGTCCTCTGTTCCCCACTGTCTGAGACAAAAAAAAAATATATATATATATATATATATATATATATATATATATATATATATATATATATACGGAGAATATAAAAAAAATGTTAGATAACTTGATGAGATTAATAACTAGAACAATTTTGTTCTAGTTATTAATCTCATCAAGTTATCTAACATTTTTTTTATATTCTCCGTTATAATCAAAACTTTCTTTAAGTACCTTGAAGGCCCTGACAGTGTACCTCTGCTTTTACAGTTTGACTAAATGCAAAATACAATTATGACCTAATTTTGGAGTCTTAATATAACTTCTTTTTTGGGAGTACTTTAGCATAATTGTTACGAGACATGATGGTAGATGGACTGACAAGCAGAATGCAGCTGATAAAGAATGACTCAACAAAATGACAACGACTCAAAACTAAAATGTCAGCGTTTCATTTTTTCCAGAGGGAAAAAGATGCCTGAAGACTAACTGCAAAAAAAAAATAGTGGACTGGCAAACACCTCTGCTCAAGAAAAGCACCAATGGGAGCTGAGAGAAATAGCAGATAGGTTGCCGATTTCATGTTTTGTACTTCAGCTGCAAGAACAAAGTCAGTGTTCAGCGCTGAAATAAAGTTTTCCACTAACGATGATTCAACCCAGAACTGATCTTAATTAACTTACATCCACAGGCATCATTGTACAATCTGCTGCCTTACTTTACCATTGGGACAGTAAATTTAACATAACCCAAAATAACTACCTTAAATTACACTAAAGTTTCCTTCATTGTGGAATGTTTCCTTAGGGAACAGAAGGAGCTGAAGGCGCTATGATGCCGGTACCTCTGTGGAACCTCATTTCCTTTTAGTTACTTAAAACCCCAAACCCCCAAAGTACAAGTTCTATAATTTACATCAGCTTGAGCTCCTGTTTTCAGCTGCCCTCATTAGCAGTCTGTCCCCATTTCCCCCTGTTTCTCCTTTATCCTCACAATTATGGTTATAGCTTTCAGTCATCCCGCCCCTGTCTTTCTTCCAAACACTAATGATGTTTCTGTACACTGGAATTAGCTCAGGCAACGGTTCTCTGTGGCTGAAATTAAATTACAATGACAAGGCTGTGGCACAATGCCCCAGAGAATGCCAATATTCATCATGGATTAAAGTAAAAGTACAGTGGGATCTGAAGAAATCTGCAACAGAGAACATTCTGAAACAGAAACGTGAAAAAAAAAAAACCTCTCCTGTTACACAATGTTCCACACTCATTCACAGAAAATGAGTGTAGAAAAGAGAACACGAAATGTACTTTAGATGTGTTGGAATATTAAGATATTCTTCAAGACTGAATTCTTGTCCAGCACAATGATTCATTCCATTTTA
Organism: Kryptolebias marmoratus; assembly: GCF_001649575.2. Lineage (NCBI taxonomy): Eukaryota > Metazoa > Chordata > Actinopteri > Cyprinodontiformes > Rivulidae > Kryptolebias > Kryptolebias marmoratus. Next base: position 7,202,770 of record NC_051446.1, on the reverse strand, counting down.
TTTATGTGCTAAATTTATATGGTTTGGAAAAAGACTGCATTCACTCATGTCTTTAAAAGAAACAAAAAGCTGGATTTTTTTATTCATGTCTTGTTTGTTTTTTTTACTCACTGACAAAAAAAACATCCAGATAGAGTTGTAAAAGAAAAATGTTCTGCATGTGTTAAAAGGTCCTGTGACTATATTGCAATGGTTACAATTTCAGCTCAAATGGATAACCTACCTGACAGTAGGGGCACACAGCTGGTCCCGTGTCAGTAGGGTGCGACACCTTGGGTCTCAATACAAGCAGTGATTTGATGCAGCCAATGTATCATGTCCCTGAAGTAGCTCTGTGCCATCAGGACCCCCTGAATCCTTACCAGAGGTGACCTGAAGTCAGACCCTAAGGCTCCTCACACCAAGATGCTAGGAGAAACACTGGTGTCTCTAACATCTGAGTAATTAACATTGTCAAAAGCCCTACCTAGGTTTAAAAACACAGTTCCCTCTTTTGTCTAAGATAGCTTTAATTGTTTTGCTAATTTGCTCTGAATCCAAACTGCTTTGGCTGTAATAGGTTATTTTTCTTTAAGTGTTTTTTTAGCTGTTCAGAAATTATTTTTTCTGCACAGTAAAAAATGCGGTGTTAATATTTCAGTGTTACTCTAATCTAAATAGAGTATTTATAACTATATGGAGTGTAAATCGGCTCTGACATTGGTGTTAAAAGTCAGAGTAAAATTCTAGATTCACACAGAGAAACTCTTAAATTCAACTCTATAGGTGTTAAAGTAACATTTTGTTTTTTACTGTGTGTAAAAAGAAACAGGAAGTATTTTAATAGGTCTAGAATTTTTTGTTTGTTTGTTTTTTACTTCTGCCTTGTCTTCTCCTTTAAATCCAACAGTTACCACAGCTCTTTTTAGAACAGAGTGAAATACTCATTGTTAATTACATTTTTAAAATAAGATCATGGTAGCAACTAAGTTGTCTTTATGTTTATAAAAGGTATTGTCAAGGCCTAACTGTCATTAACTTTTGAGGAACATGTAGAAAGACTTTTTTATGTTGACCTGATTTGTTAGATTAATGCTAAATGATGTATCACAACTTAAGTTTGCAAATAAACTTTACTGATGTCCACCCAGTATTTTTCCAAATCCAATGAAATAATTATAAAAATAATCAGCAACCAGAAGGTCATTGTTTAGAAGAACCAAATCTATTATAAGTTATGGTGTGTCATGCTTAAGTTGTTTCTTATGAGTAAATTGGTTTACAAGAGCTTTTTAGTGTTGCTATTTCCCTGCTTAATAATGTCAAGAAATAAGTTTGCTTTAGCTTTCCTGATTTGTAATGTGACTTTGTTTCTAAGACCCTTATATACCAATCAGTCAGATGTCAAACCAGATTATGACACTATTCCAAACACAGCCATCTCAGCTTTAGTGTTAATGGCAGCCTATACATGGTACGGTGAACCGGCTGAAACTAGTCATCAAGACAGGGTGGAGGGTGACATGGGGTATTGTAAGGAGTCCAATAACTGTGTTTAAATGGCAGAAGCAGAAGTCATGGGGGTTTATAATGATTGGTTCACAATACAATGATTTGTCTTTGTTATGGTCTGTACTGTTTGACCAGAAACTTCAGGACATGTATGGGTGCCCTTAAATACCCATTGGTTCCAACATTGAGCTATTGGGACATCTGTGGGCCCCACATATCATGCAAATACATGATCCAACCACCTGGCCTCGTGCAAACTCACAATGCGATCTCTACCAAACTCTGTCAAGTTTCTTTACTGTCTAAGAAGCATTTTCTGTATCACCTGACTTTCACTCAAAGTTTTGACTGACTGGCTGATGGTCCAGCTACTATCTGATAACACTATCACTCCACGCATGGCACCACCAATTAAGTTGTCTTGTCCTCATCACTGATCTGCTTGTGGACCAAATTATGCTCAAATTGGATGATTCTTTCTGGTTGTCAAACTTGTTGTTGTCAGTGGACAGTGCCTTTATAAAAACTATTGACCTCCTTAGATGTTATATGCTTTTATTGCTGCCATAAATCAATCATAGTCAATAAAAATTGGTCTTTTTGACAAAAATAAAATGTAAGAAAAAACCTTCCTTAATGTCAAAGTGAAATCAAATTTCTAGAAATACCAATTAAATAAAAGTGTTTTTCTTTTGACTGCTCCCCTCAGCAAGGGTTGCCACAGCAAGTGAACCCGCACAAGACAGCCTTGGCTTGAAGCCGCAGCCTCAGGATTCCAATTAAATAAAAATATGTAATGTAAAATAAGTGAGTGCACAAACATTCATCCTCTTAAAGTTGTTTTTTTTTCAACTGTTTCCCTCTAAAGGGGTTGCCACAGTGAGCAAACTTGAATGAAAGATTTGGTATTGGTATTAATTTTTTTATGGCAGATGCTCTTCCTGATGCAACCTGGGCTCAAACCTGCAGCCTTAAGATTACAAGACTGCAACACTGACCACTAAGATACCACGGCTCCCTATTCATGCCCTTTTAAAGTAATTGTCCTAATTCAGGAAAAGATTATTATATGGTACAGGTCAGAGGATAGATACAAAAGATGCTAAACATCCCCAGGAGTTCTGTTAAATCTATCATTAAGAAATGGAGGGAATATTCAACATGTGTAAAACTACCAAGAGCAGATCATCCTCACAATCTGAGTGATTTTGAAGGAGAACAGTGAGCGAAACCACCAAGACACCTGTGAGCTCTCTGAAGGAGGTACAAGCTTCAGCAGGTGAGATGGAGAGACTGAGCTACAACAACTGTTGTCCAGGTTCATCACCAGTCTGAGCTTTATGGGAGAAAAAACAAGAAAACTCAGATTAAATTGTGAAAAAGGCTGGCTGCTGAGAAGCACTTGACCATAGAGTCTTCCACATGGTGTTTGGCAAACTCTAGTCAACAGCAATGATGGCATAAAACATCCAAGGGGGTGAATACTTTTTATAGGCACTGTATGTATGATTATGTGAGCTCAACACAGTTTCAAATGTATATGTAAAAGCTCTAAAAAAAATCTACATGCACCAAATTTATTTGTAACTTCAAAGACATAGTGTTTTAGCTTTCATCTTCCTGATAATAACCCCTATACTCTGAAACAACTGTGAAGACACAATTTCATAGTTTTGTACAACGTATTTTGAATTTTTCTGAAATAAGAGAGCACCTGTAGTTTCAATTTTGTATACAGAGTTGATTTTGAAAAACAAATAAATTAAAATTTGTAAATCAAAATTACATTTTTTCTATTGACAATGCATGTTGTACAGACTTACCCTCAAAGAACTGTGGAATGGGGTAAAACAAAACTGTTTTGACTAAATCTAAAAATTATAAAACTGAAAAGTGGTGCATGCATAAGTATTCACTCACTTTGCCTTGAAGCCACAACTATTATCTTCAGAAGCCACATAATTAGTTGAATAAGATTCATCTATGGCCAATCTGAGTGTCAGATAATCTCAGTACATATAGACCTAATCCGATAGCCCCTAGAATCAACACCAGTTCAGCACCTCAAGACACACAGGTCAGAGACAAAGTTGTGTAGAAGAACAAACTGGGGTTGGGTTTTAAAAAATATTTCAAGCTTTAAACACCCCATGAAGCTCCATTAAATTCATTATTAGGAAATGGAAAGATTCTACCACCACAGCAAACCTGCCAAGAGAGGATTCTCCACCTAAACTCATGGAGCAGGTAAGGAGAACAATAATCAGAAAGTAATAATCAGGGTTCCAAAGACAACCTTGAAGAGCTCTGATGCTCTTCATCAGAGTTGGAAGCATATGTCCATGGGACCACTATAAGCTGCTCAGAACTAGGGTTCATAGACATGTGGCAGGAAAAAAATGCTTTGATGAAAGGAAAAATAACGCAGACCGGAATTTGCCAAACGGCATATTCAGTTCATGCAGTAATCACTATTATGGCTTTAAATAATTAGATCAGAGAAAAGGATCTTGATGAGTATAAAGTGTCATGATTTGGCCACGCCCCCCAACTCAGTGTCCCGTCTCAAAACATAAAAACTCTCTGAAGGATTAAACGCTGCAGATCTGACGCACATTTATATTATTATTAATTCAAACTCTGAGGATTCTGACTTTGGGACAGCGGCACTTAGCAGTTCCGAACCAACATTTGTCAAGTAGGAGAGCGGCAATAAGTGGGTCCAAAACCCGAATGGTAGCAGGTCGGGACAGCAGTAATATAGACACATTCTATTTTGCAGCCGACAACAAAACATTTTCCTTTTCCAGCAAACATTGTTCAGTGGTAAAACCAGCAGAACAAACGTAATGGTCTTCTTGTAATGAAGTGGGTGGAGCTCCACTTGGGTTGCTAGGTGAGGGGCTGGGCTCAGCTTGGGGTTGCTAGGTAACGGGGATTGTGACGCAACAATCCTGAAATTTTTGAAACGGGTCATTTTGCAGACACCAGAAAACATTTACTTTTTGTCAAAAAACGGCTGGATGTTGTTTTGGGTTTTTTTGCTTTGGACTGTTTCTAGAAGCAGTAGATACCCAAATGGAAGTACAAAAACATGCAAAAAGTGATTTTTGCATAATAGGTCCCCTTTAAGAAAAAGCAAAACAAAAAGCAGATGTGGCAGCAAACAAAAACTTAGTAACGGATCACAGGGAACACAAGGAGGACCAGATAGTGCATTTCTGCAACAATGAACCACTGACGAAAACATGGACAAGACTGAATATAAAGGCAGCTGACAAGGAAGTGGACAGGTCCCTAGGTGCACCTTTCCTATCTGCTCCTAGGGACAGATGCAGATGGGAAAGGGAAGGCAGGCTGACAGGGGAAAATCACTGAGGAACAAATGACTGAGGGCCAGTGAGTGATGACACAGGGGACACAGAGGGCACAGGGAGCAAAACTACACAAGAAGTTACAAAGACTATACAGGAACTAACAATATTAATCACAGGGAATAAACTAAAAACAGGGATAACTATGGGAACACAAGAGGAAACATGTCCAAAAACAGGATATAAAAAATTACCTAAGAGAGCTCAAGAAGTACAGATCCTAGCATGTACATGTATTGGTGTTACAAAATAAATGTGACTGTAATTTGTTACAGTTACAGATTAAAAAGATAATAAAAACAAACATTACAACTTGAGCTACATTTTCTTTAAAAATGCTAGGCTTCCATATATCCATCCATTCATTTTTTCCCCCCGCTGTTAGCCTATGTGTTGACTAATATTTATTTTGTCACTTAGCATGCTTTTCTTGTTAATAATGTTGTAGCTTTTTTTTTTGCTTAAACACAAATTTTTTATGAGGCAAATTGTTTAGATTTTTTTCACATTACACATGTGGAAGAAGGTGGTGTGGTCGGATGTGACTGAATCTGCACTTTCGAATCATTGAGGACACCCCCATGTTTGGTGCACACCTACCACCTGTCATTCTGCTGAAAGCACCACCCACACAATGAAGAATGGTGGTGGCAGCATCATGCCAGAATGAAACTTCAAGGGCTGGTCTGACCGTGTGTGGCTGTTTCTACATTATCATTAAAAAAACTGATAAATTATGTTGTTTCATATATTTGAAATTGTTTTGACAGAGTTAGTGTTGAGTACCACTGAAAGGTTTTTTTTAAATTGTTAAGAAGTCACTGTCCCAAGGGGTAGATGGACGGTAGAAGATTTAGACCCAAGATGCAGACATGCAAGGAGCTTGAAAGTAAAATTAATTTATTTAAAGAAAAGAAACAAAAACAAATGGCAGACGTGGCAGCAGAAACTAAATAACAAAACTCACAAGGAATGGCAAACCGGGAACTCTAAGAGGAAACCAGATTGAACATGACAACAAAAAAACAAAGAGCTAGTGGGTATGTGAAGTTGAGAGCTGGGTTTTAAAGACAGGGGCTGATGAGGAAGTGGACACAGGTGAACTGATTAGCAAACGAGGGACACATGCAGATGGGTGTGGCAGGCTGACAGGTACTGAACTGAGAACAGGTGAATACTGACAGAAGACACAGAGGGAACAGGGAGTACAACTAAACACAGGAACAACAAAGAAATCAAACAAAATTATAGAAACAATAAACCTAATACAAACATCTCAAGAAAAACAATGCAGTCAAATTTAGAAAAGTAATTAAAAAGTAACTGAATCTAATTAGTTACATTAAACTAATGGAAATAGTTGCTCTACTGTTACATTTTAAATGAAGCAACTTGTAATTTTAACTAAATACATTTTAAAAACAACCTTCCCAACTCTGGTTAACATTTGGACAAAAATGGCAAGAGAAAAGTCTGAGGGTTTTTTTTCTGCTCATCATTTCTCTGCTTCCTTCACAGAGAAGTGACACATAGTGTGCTAAAACTTTCCGTTAATGTCCAAGCAAACAAAAAATACGGTCTTGTTTTTTCCATATGTGATCATGATTTGACTCAGCTCATTATCTGATAGATACATGCAGTCGGTGTTTAAATAACCTTCCCCTCCCTTCCTTTCCAATGTTTGTGCACCAGTCTGTTGGCAGGGAGCTGTAGTTGGAGCAGAGCAAATGGTTTTGTGTGTAGCCATGTGTTTTAGTGCAGTGTATCCACAGCTCCCAGTGCTGATTTCCACCAAGCCTGTCACCAATCTCTGTCTGATCAGAGAACTGCTGAGGAACATTGCTCAACAAGAGCTAGCAGATAGCAGGAACCTGGCTGTCTCTCCTGCGTGTACTCACTTTCTCATCCATTTTCTGACGCATGTAACCCTCCTACATTCTGAGCCCACTGCCAGCTCTCCTGATGCCTATTATACCCTCAGAAACACAGCTCTCAGCTTGCTTCTTCAGCGAGCGTGCGGGGGAGAAGCTACAAGTCAGAAAAAGAGTTGTAGGGTGTGAGACAGCAGCGTGACTCGGTTCTGCTCTTTAAACCCCATTAAGAGTGAAAATGTTGCTTAACAAGGTAAATGGACTAATTTAGTCCTCCTCTTCATTTTATAAACCGGGAAAAAAAGCTAGAAATCCACCTTTGGAAGACTGCAGGAATGACAGAGATGCTGAAAATGGGCAAAACTGGCAAAATACTCAAGATTTCTGCAGGTTGAGGGAATTTTAAAGTTGAGCTTATTGCTCATAAAGAGTGGAAAGTCATTTGTAGGTTTTTCTACAGATTCTGAATAGATTTTTTCCCTTGAGTTTCCCTTTTTTATTATTTCAGAAATATTATAAAGTGTTGTGCTGCAGGACTTGATCCTGCTGTACAAGACCTTAAACTCTCAGAGGAGTTATTTCTTAGAATCCTTTTGCCCTGGTCTTTCAGTGTGTGTGTGTGTGTGTGTGTGTGTCCATTTGTCTGTTTTGTTAGCATATTATATGATTAACCACTTAATAGATTAATCATTTGATGTACATCTAAAACAGATGAACTTTTATGGACAAGATGGCCACCACAGCTAAGCCACCTTAAAAATAATGAAAATGACTAAAAGTCAAGTTTATAATTATTGAGCTAAAATTTGGTCATTCACATCTTATATTTCAAGCACTAATTGGTTGTGTAACAACTCTTTTTAAAATTGGCATTACCTATAGAAGTAATCTCAGTCTCTCTGTTAACATAATATCCCATAAACCACTAAATGAATTTGAATGAAACTTAAAGAAAATAACCATTGGATGTACATCTACAACTGATTAACTTTTGGAGTTACTCCAAATAAAGGTGGCCACCACAGATAATCGGACTTAGCAAACGCTTAAATAGCTGTAACTCGCTTTTACAGATAATGGGGTAAAATTTGGTGTGGTAGTAGCTGATCACCAATCGCAACAGATCTCACAAGATCTTGCATGAGCTTGAGCATAACGTCACTTTCAAGGTTTTACAAAAACGTCTACACCTTTCCTTCTCATCATAAAAATATTTAAGTTTTAAACTCTGGCATCAAAGACGGCAGGCAATATGCATTTCTTTAGGTAATGCCAGGCCTTTAATTATTTGCAAACAAACAGCAGCGATGTAGGTCCAAGAGGCATCCTCTGCGTTTGGTGACCTTTATTCATTGTTTTCATTGACTGTCAGATGCTCTGGCATCTGGCAACTGTCTGATAACACTATCGCTACACTTGTGATGCCACCACTTACTGTAGAATGCTGCTAATCAAGCTGGGAAGGGTTAAAGGTCATTTTCAAACAATTTAGAGTCCAGCATTTTTAGAGGAAAAGATTAATTATAAGTTTAAAAACGTTTAAGACAGCTGCCAGTCTTCCCAGATGTTTACCCATAATGCATAGCAGTATGTTTTTCAAAAGAAACAAACGCATCATATCAGCACAAACACCTCGTGCAAACTGTCAGCATGGTGATGTAGGGGTGATGGTTTGGGCTTGATTTGCAGCTACAAGACCTGGCCTCCTTGGGGGTCACTAAGTTGACCATGAACTCCTCTGTAGACTAAAGGAGACCATCTGTCTGACAGCTGAAGCTTGGACCAAACTGGTTCATGATGAAACAGAACAATGATCCCAAACACAGCAACTAATCTACAACAGAACAGCTGAAAAAGAAAAGAATCAAGGTGCTGCAATGGTCCAGTTAAAGTCCAGACCTCAATCTGGTTGAAATTATGTGGTGGGACAATAAACAAACGTCTGCAAACCTCAATAAACTGAATTAATGTGATAAAGAAGAGTGGGCCAACATGAGAGACTAATGAAATTCTAGAACAACAACGACTAATAGTTATTTCTGCTAAAGGAGGTTTTATGAGCTACTGGATCAGGGGTTGGAATCAATTTATTTGCAGGGTTTTTTTTGTTCCATTTAGGCTTTGCTTTTGTTTTATAAATAATGACATAATGTGTGTGTTTTTGCACACTTGAGGTTAGATTTGAATAGTTTTAGAACTTGGGTCATTTTTATTATGTTCTGAGACGTAAATCCCTAAAACTGTGGCAATCTGCCACTTTGCTACCTGTTCAGCTCCCTCTACTCTTCTAAATAGTGGTGGCACTAATTACGCACAGCTGCAGCAGGTCGTCATCTGCAGGGTCCAGGGTTCTTAAGGCAGTCGCAGGGAGCAGCTCATCACTGGAACATCGTTTGCTACTGGGTAAACAGTCTCGGCCTGAAACCAAGTTTTGCATTCCTGAAAATTACCGTACTTACCTTTGCTTGTTTTCTGTGTACCACCAGTATCCTGTCACTGCGCACCTGCCTGAGAACTACTTAACTGGAGAATCCTGCTGTGTCAAGTCTGGCCTGGCGTCCTGTGAAGCAGATCTTCTGTATCCAGCACAAGTACTCACCTGTGGGATCCTCTTCAGAGCCTGTCTGCCTCCACCAAACCTTTCCAACTGCACCGTGTAAATACTCACCTATTGGGGTTGCCACCACCTGGAAACCACTTACCTACACGTTGTAAATACTCACCTTGGAACACCTGGAACCGCACCTCCGAGCCTGCTCCCTATCATCCTTCGTAAGCCTCCATCATAACATCTAAGTCCAGTTACCACCAAACTGCAAACCTTTCAAGAGACTAATTCTCAACTTGTCCCCTCCCTATCCTGAATAAACTCACTTTCCTTTTATACTGTCTGCTGTGTTTGTTCGTCATCTGGTTACTCACGTTTGGCAACTAAAGGAGTCCTTTTCCCATGTCTATAGGTAGGTAGGTACATTTATTTATATAGCACTTTTCAGCACAAGACGACTCAAAGTGCTTTACAACACAAGAACAAAATTAGACAGAGTTACAGAACATGACAAGAAAACTAAGCTAAAACATGACAATGCTAACCAAGGTACAGAATAACTAAACTACTAAAACATGATATTACTAAACCAAGGCACGAAGAATCTAGCTAACAGTGAATATGATAACTAATTGTACAGTAACTAAGCTAAGTGTACAGGAAGGCTAAATAATCTAAAATATGTCAATGCTAAAACTAAAACTAACGGTACCGAACTATCTAAACGTACTCCAGGCCCGCTATACAGCCGAGGCAAAACCAGACATATCTAAGCATGAGCTAAGACAGTCAAAAATAGTAGCTAAACTAAACAGATCTAAGCATGACTAAATGTACAGAACTAAACTAAGTGTACAGGAAGATAAAGCTAAACTAAACAGTACCGANGGCCCGCTAAAACAGCCGATGTAATAATTACTAAGATAGAGAAAGAGGGAAGGAGGAGGGGGAGAGTGAGAGAGATGACGGAAACGAGTGCGACAGCAGAGTATGAGTATGAGAATGTGTGTGTGTGTTTGTGTTTCCAGACGGTAGGAGGCAGTGTGATGCATGTGTGTGTGTGTGTTTGCAGAAAAGTCCATGAATCACGTTCACAGATGTTCCCAGGCAAGAAGGCAATGAGCTTCTGTTGACATAAATTCCAGGGAGAATTGATAAGACTTTGGCCTTCAAGGCCACATCGGGAAGCCAAATGTAGATAATAACAGAGTTGTTTTGGAACAGGCTGACTTTGTTTTGAGTCGGCCTTGAAGTCTTTACTGGTACATTCTCGAATCCAGATAGCCGAATTTCAGGTAACAACCAGCTTCTCCAAGATTTTAACCTTTTACATATTCTGAGTCCAGAAATTGCATTTAGTCCAGAGGCCATTGTCTTTGATGATGGAATATCAGCCAGTTTGGAGTAGTTTGCAATTTCGCTCCTGTTTACAGTCTGAGTGCTTGTCGATCCGTGAACCCATCAACGAATTTGACGATAATCCAGGTAACTGCCTGGTCCAACGAGCAGAAATCCTGTTATCAAAAACCCAAATATGTAAGGAACCTCCACGTCGGTAGGGACACAGTCTTCCACTCCTGCCAGGAATCCACTGTATATCCAGCGAGACATATCCCGAGACTGGACTCTCTTTTACCCAGTCGAGAAAATTTTATCAATTGCGTTGAGAAACCAGCTGATCAGATCCATATTCCTTAAATTTTTGGAAAATATGTAAAAAGAAGCTTCAAAAAAGAAAGCAGGGCAGAGAGGGGAGGGGGGGGGCAGTTCAGGAGACAGAGAGACAGAGAGAAAAGAAACACGTTCGCCTTCCACAAGGAGCAGAAAAAAAAACATATATAGCCTACATATATACATCCTGAGGGTTGCCAAACAGAAACCTGCTATGTCTGGTAATGTTGCAGCCTTGGAAGAAAAGTCATTTGAAAACGGCAGAAACAAAACAGGACCTCTGATTTATGTTTATTTTAAGAGCCACCTACAGGTTGACAGGTTTTAGCCCAAAAGAAGCAAAAGTTAAACAACAATACAATGAATAGAAAAGCAGGAGACTTTAGCCCAATTTATCACAAAAGCTTGAATCAGACCTTTTGATCCACCTGACTAATTGCTTTGATCGCAGCTCCCTCTGTGTTTCTGCTTCGCCCTGGGCTGTTTTGATGCTATCGTAAGCAGCCATCCAAACCTACCAACTAGGGTTTCACCGTAATCAGATGGGGCCACCTTGCAGCTCTGAGCAGAACAACGCGAAAAATGACAAAGTTACTTCATTTTCCTCCAACTGATTAAACTGTTTGGCTGATTGGTTCTGCATGAGGGCACAAAAAACGGCACTCACTGCTTTGTTAAAATAAATGGGAAGAACGTTTTTGTGTTATTTAGAGGTTAGCAGAGCTCCAGGAAGAGGGTGTGGAAGGAAAGGAGAACCACTCGCTACAAAATCATTCCGCTGAGCCCTGTTATAGCTACTGATAATGTGAGGTTGTAATTGAATGTCTTAACAGTAAATGGAAAATTGTGTCAATTATTTCACAGAGATAAATTACCTGAAATATCACTTCTACTGCTATTGTGATCATTCAGAAAAAAGGTCAAAGCAGATGGTTTTTATTTAGACTTTAAGATGAATGAATTTAAGATTTTGGTTTGAAGGGTACCCTCAGCTACTACCACACCAAAATTAAATCAATTATCTATAAAACACACTGAGTTATAGCCAATTTTATGTTGGCTAAGGTTGGTTAGCTGTGAATGCTATCTTGAATTTGGTTGACTCGAAAAGTGAACCAGTTGTAAATGTGTGTCAATTGATCACTTTCTGAGAGTTTCATTAAAATCCATCCAGAGGTTCATGAGATTTTTTTGCCAACAGACAAACAGGGTGGACAATAAAAGGAAATGCCAAGATTTCAAGCAAAAATACTGTGCAATGTGTACTGCTCAAAGTATGTCTTGGGGATGCTGCTCACCTACTACTACACAAAGGTTTTGCTCAATTCCTGCAAAATTGACTAAGTTATAGGCATTTTTGTGTTTCAAAATGTCAGCTGGCTGTGTCAGACATCATGAATCAGGTCAATGACAAGAGTTAATCAGATGTAGATGTACATCCAGTGATTACCTTCTGACAGTTTCATTAAAATCTGTCCAGTGGTTCATGACGTATTTTGCTAACAGACAAATGAAGACACACTCTTCCACACACAGACTTGGGTAAAAGCACTGTCACTATTTTGCTTTTGGTAGTGGGCAATAACAACGCCTCGATTTATGAATATTGCATACTTTGTGTAGTAATTACTATGCAATAATGTCCAGGTTGTAATGTAACATTATTATGCCTGAACATTGAGTTGGCTTCAGACTTCAGTCAGTGCAAACCCTTTTAATTTCCACCCATTTACTCTCATTAGTGGTTAAGTTACAGGCCTACTGACCCAAGTGACACATCGCACATATGCCTTAAAGTTTCATGTTTCATTTAAGCCATGTAAAACATTCAGAGTTGAAATCTTTATTACATCGCTGCAACTATATAAAAAAAAAGGTCACATGTCCTCCCTCCCCATTTGGCCCTTTGAGCACATTTCTAACACTTAAGCAATAATTCAGATCTTATAAACTGGGGCCCTGTGGGAACGTTATGAACAAACAACGGCATACCCATCAGTGATAAGATTACATTATTAGGGGCCTAGTGTTTCTCTTTAATCTGTTGCTTTTTTTAAAGTGATTTTCCTGCTTGTGATAATCAATAAATAAATGTATGGTTGGCTATGGCTCACTGGTTAGAGCAGTCATCCTCCAATGAGAGAGTCGGAGGCTTGATTCCACCTGTATACAGCCACATGTTGAAGTGTCCCTGGGTAAGACACTGAACCCTTCATCGCCTCCAATGTACCCCATCGGTGTATGAATGGAGTTTAAAGCACTGATTAGTCTCTATAGAATGACTTATTCAGATTAGCTTTGTAGAGATGCAGCAGGAGTGTAGAGTGCTGTAGGAATGTGTGTAGATGGGTAAATGAGGGCAGATTGTGTTGTAAAGTGCTTTTAGTAGCCTAGTTGGCTAGAAAAGGACTATGTAAGTACAGTTCATCTACCACTTAAAAAGGAATTGAGCGGCTTACTAACATGACTAAAGTGTAATATTTCAACATGTGTTATAGTGTAAGTGTTGATTCAGCATTCACACTATTGCTTTCCTGCATTTATATTTTTCCGTTTCTTTCTCTTCTTTTTTCAGTTTAACTACTTTTGCATACTTTATGCTGTTTTCGCTATTCATGTGTCAAAATGTTCAGCTCTTTCAGATACAGTAGGTGCTATGATGCTTGTTTTTATAGCTTTTATTCTTTTCAAAGTACTGAATTTTACTTACAAATATCATTGTCTTTGGGATTAGATTATGTCTGCACAGTAGTTCATGGAGATCTCTTCAGTTTCATTAAAAACTTTGCTCTCTTTGAAGCCTGCTTTAGCATACTTGCTGTATTTTTGTCTTAACATGCTACTTTTAGTTTTTAGCTATCATTCTGCTACTTTTAGCTTTTAGTTAGCCTTTTGCTGCATTTAGCTTTGTTCTAATCACTACATTTGTGGTGTCAGCATTTCTGCCATTTGGTAAAAGTTTTAAATATTTCATCTCCCAGTCAAACCAGTAACCAAACATCTGCACCAACTTGGCAAACCACATAACAACAGATTTTGATATGTATGTATATATATATATATATATATATAATCCTGCTTGGTTTAGTGGCCAGGAAAACTCTTGATGCTCCCAGTCTTTTAAAACAAGGGTCCCCACCACTGGGTTAAGGACTAATACCAGTCCATGGATCATTTAGTACACGGTCACAAACACTTTTCTTAAAAGCATATATGTCAATATTTTTTAAGTATTGCGGATTTGTCTGCAAGGTACATTATTTTGAAAAACGACTACTTCTGTTTGTGTACTGTCCTGTGCTTGCCTCAGTAGCAATTATTGTGTAAATTCTGAGTCAGCATTCATGCTATTGTTTTCCTGTTTATAGTTTCTTCCTTACGTTAATTTTATTGGACCAACAACTTCAGTTTACTTTTAGGTATTTCACCGAGTAAGGTCAAAACGTTCAGCTCATTCACAACATTACAGTTAAGACTTTTGGCATTTGTAACTTTCATGCTTTATTTATTTTTTACCTTTATTTACATTTTTATTTTCTTTAAACATGCATTGAGATCTCTTCAAATCCTTGAAAAACTTTGTGCTTTTTAAAATATACTTTTGCATAAAAGAATCATTTTTAGCTTTCAGCTACTATTTTGCTCATTTTACCTTCTATCTGCTGTTTTACTAAATTTAGTTTTTAGCTGCTATTCCTCTAGTTTTTGCTTTTAGTTGCTGTTCTGCTACTTTCAGAGTTTAACTACCATATTTCACATTTTAGCATTCAGCCACAGTTTTACTAATTATGGCTACTGTTTTACTGATTTTGGCTTTTAGCTACCATTTTGCTCATTTTAGCTTTTAACTACTAATGCTCACTTTTCTAGTTTTTCAAGTATGTATCCTAACCGTAGCCAAAATGAGTTAAGTTAAAAAGAGGAAAAAAAAACTTTTTTTCTACTACTCTGTAGGAAAGTTTTCTTTAATAAAAGCAGTCCTTGTTGGAAGAAAGGTTTGGGAGTGCTGCTTTATAGTGTCACAAGTATGTTCCCTTCTTACCCTGGTTGGTGCATTTTATACACAGTATAAATAGTTAATAAACTCTGTCACCAAATTCAGAATGTTTTCAAATTTTGCATCTTTTAAGGGTAAATACATAAAACTGAAAAACAATTTTTAAAATATTCTTACTATTACATACTTTTCCCATAAAAACATTTGTGACCCGTGCTGGAAAAGTGAGTCACAATAAGGAATATTTTTAATATTAAATTATTATTATTTTCAAGTTCTCCATCTCTAAAGCTTCAAAATGATACATAGTTTATTTAAATTTGGCCATTTATTGCCTGGCCTGGCAACAAGTTAGTTTTGTTTACAAGAGTGCCAGTTTGAAAACCTGATTTTTATTGGTTGAGAATGATTTCATCGGGAATCCCAGCTACAGATTTAAAGGTGGGATCCCCAAGTTTCACAATGGGGCCAAACATTATACAAAGGGATTTCCCATCACCATGACAGCTGTCAGGAAAAAAAGTCAATTTCAAAGAAAGTTATGAAGGGTTAGAACTAAAAGGATTATTGTTCAAAGCTTTTGTGGTTCACCAATCATAGCCAGTATTGTAATGACTGCCTCAACACAGCAGAGTAAAACGTGTAATATTACTACTGCTTATCATTTATTCATAAAGTTGGAATTAAAAAGCCCTTGACCTGTGTAAAATCTGCTGAAAGCCCTCTTTTCTTGTAAATGGCTTAAAAGTTGGAAGGCTGAGTTAGAATTTAACTTTAAATATGACAGATAAAAGCAAGCATTTTTGAGGGGAAAAAAAATACTTAAATGCATTCAGATGAAAAATTATATTCGGTGACAGGTGACATTTCTTTATGTGCATATGTTTTTTTAATGAGTAAGTGAGGCAAATATTTGGAGTGTTGGAGCTGATGAATTACAAACACACACACACACAAAACACAAACATTTTATATTCCAAGAATGTACAGTCCAAGATATTGAGCTGACAATTTCATTGGGAAAACTAATAGGATTTTCAGCATAAAGAGTGGCTGGTAAATTAATACCAATAGTCTTTTGTCTGTGTAATGCACATTCTCAGTTGAAATGTCCAGAACAACATAAGTGTTGTTTGCAGCAAATAAACACAACCCCACCCCACTGAAAGACAATGAGTTAAAGCATGTAGGGAAATCCTTACGGGCGACACAGCGATGCAGCAGTTAGGGCTGTCGCCTCACAGCAAGAAGATTGAAGGATCGCCTCCTGGCCTTTCTGGGTGGAGTTTGCACATGTGGATTTCCTCTGAGTACTTCAGTTTCCTCCCACAGACCAAAAACATGCATGCTAGGTTAACTGATAACTCTAAACTGTCTCTAGATGTGACTGAGAGTGTGAATGTCTTGTTTCTCTCTACGTTTCCCTGTGATGGACATGTGACCTGTCCAGGGTGTCCCCCGCCTCTCGCACAGTGGCTGCTGTAGATAACCCTGACCTGAAAAGGAAAAAACAGGTAAAGAAAATGAATGGATAAATGGGAAACAGCCTGCTTTACCAGTTTAATAGCCAGCATACATAACTTGTACAGTGCACAATTTCCCTTTTTAACTGTGACCATGATATACATTCATCATTGTTGTTAAGGCTTGTCGTCATCTGATGCCTGACAACTCCACGCTGGATTTGTGTACAAATGCACATAATTTATTTTCCCTCCATATTTATATAAAAGTGACAAAACACATTCATCAACATGAGTGCATTATTTAAATGTGCAAGGCTTAACCATACAGGCTCATTTTCCTCTGCAGTCCCTGGCAGGTTAGTGGAATTACAAACAGATAATGTGAAGATCCTGTCTGCACCAGATGTATTCTTTCTCCAGATGGAGGAAAAATACACTCTCTTTCTCACCTTCAACACCACTCACCATCTCCAAGTGTTTCCAGTTTGGTAATCAAGAGCCTATTTAAAAAACAGACCAGACCAGACTTACATGGATCTCTCTGTTACATGGTTGAGCACATTCAGCCTCTGCCTTTTCCCTAGTGATGGCCAGATGAAGCTTTCCAGCCAATTGTGTTTAAAAATGGTTCATTTCAGCAGTTCCCCATGTTGATCAAACAATGAAAAATATAACTTTACAGTTATAATTCTTACAATTACATCATGTCTAAATTGGCTTCTAAGGTACTGGAACAACAACTATAGTTTTTAATGTTCTAATACAATTTTAGTTGGTAGAAAAGTGACCAACTTACATATATATATAATTTCTCTTGCCTTGTTGACATGAAATTTAAAATGCTGTGAGAAAATAGAGACTAAAGACAAATATAGAAGGTTTTTTAGACATTGGATTTAGTTCTTCGCTGCAGACAAACCTAAGACCTGAAATAGTTTGACTCATTTATGTTCTGTTGTACCTTACCAGTGCCATCAGCTGTTTGTTTTGTGTTGCTCTAGTTTATTTATTTATTTTTTATTATTCATTTAATTTTCAAAGTTTTTTTCAAGTTTTTTCCTTTCTTTTCCCCTGCTTTTTTCTGATGAACTCCTGTCTGTTTGGGATCAAAGTCAGCGAGGCAGCTCTCCAGGTGAACTAGAGTCAGGTCTGCACCTCTATGGAGGCTTCATTCGTCATCAATCACATGATTTCAGGGTGTATGAAGCGGCTTCATTTAAAATTCACCTTCCTTTTCAGAGCTGTTGTTCAACTGATCAATCCCTACTTTTCCCATTAGTGTTTGCATACCTTTCTTTGCTTCAAGTTTGGGTACTTACATTTTGATGTCCCTCTGTGCAATTTTGTACTTGTGACCTCCTGTGATTCATCTAAGGTTTAGTTATGGGGCTTACAGCTCTTTTCTGAAAAACGGCTCATTTGGCTCAGATCACCAAAAAGAGCCCCATATTAAAAACAATCCTGTTTTGGCATAAATCTGTAAAACAGAGAAACAAAACTAGCAGGTCATGGGACAAGGTGCGAAACTGTACCTTAAACCAACTCACTGTCTGCTCTGGAGGAGCCAGAAGTCATCCACTCAATTTATGAGCCTTTGCTTTTGATTTGCTATTTGCTCAGCCTAAATATTCTGGCTGTGGCTTCTGACCACCTTTAGTCACCTTTTATCCCCATGACACTGGCTGTTGGTTGGGAGAAATAGGGTTACAGGAAGAGAAAACTTACGTAGGGCTGTCGTCTTCACCTCCTTTTGAAAGTAGCTGTTTTATAAACCTTCCTTGTGTGTAGGTGTAACTTATTAGCTTCTGACTGACAGATAACAATAGTGCTGCCAACACTCCCATCTCAGAGAAGCTTTGATTAAGAAATAATGGTGAGCAAAAATCACACAAATCTTCTCTGTAATTGATTCCCAGAGGACAGCAAACTGTAAGTAAGTCAGTGAAGACTGGGCCTATGCAAAAGGTACAACTCTGTTTTCTTAAAATAGAGTTAGAGTTGTACGCTTACCTGGTAAGTTGTGCGTAGAACTGTATGTTCTGTGTGACTCACAGTAACTCACGGTACAAGCACATAAAAAGATGAGTCCACTGTGCCATGTAGAGCTCCATCCCAGAGGCGCTCTGCTGTCAGCTGATTAGATCTGTGGGTATGGCTGCTTTGAACAAGTCTTCTCTCTTGTAAACACATCATGGGTCAATTTTACAAACAATGTTTAAATAAGTAGTCTTTAATCTAGTATAATTAATCCTGATCTCAAAAAGTTACTTTCTGAAACACAGACGAATTAAGTTTACGAATACCTGAACTACAGAGTCTTGGAATAAAGTGAATCAGGTTAGATGGAAACTACCTATACTAGTCTGCATTAGATGGACTAAAGTCGCCTGTTGAACCTGTGTAGCTTACATCACAGAATCAAGTGAATTATGCTTATTTTTTATGTTGTACACTAAGCTTCTGTTGTTAGTTTATTATGATGATGTTGTGTGATTTCTGTTAGAAGTGGGAAATATCCCCTAAAATCATATTATTTGTCTCATGCTCGGCAAGCTGTACAAATACACAGTTTGGTTTAGTTTGAGACAAACTAAACTAAATTGGATGGGCAGATGGATGGATGGAGGTATGGATGAATGGATGGAAGAACAGAGGCTGTGTGAACAGATAACACAACAGTTCAGATTTCTTTAAGGAGGATAAAATCTGTTGTTGGCCTACTGTAAAAGACTGTTTGATAATGAATTACATTGCTTTCATTTCTGGAGTAGTATTTTTGTCCACTTCAGCTTTGTAGTTTTTAAAATCTTTTTTTTTTACTTGAGTATATTTTACTTAAATATTGTACTTGTCAGATTTTAAATCATATATGTTACTGAGTGAAAAATAACAGACATTGAAGAAGAAGAAAAACATGCACAGGAAACTGCTGCAGTGAACTGCACTAGATGGCTGGCTGGCTGGCTGGCTGGCTGGCTGGCTGGCTGGCTGGCTGGCTGGATGGATGGATGGATGGATGGATGGATGGATGGATGGATGGATGGATGGATGGATGGATGGATGGATGGATGGATGGATGGATGGATGATGACACAACAGTTCAGATGTCTTCAAAGAGGATAAAATCTGTTTTGAATGGCAATGAACTACACTGCTGAATTCTGGGACAACAAACAGGAAGAGTGATAAGTGTTGTTTAGGGAAAAAAGAAGTTGTCTTTTTACCAGTATGGCATATAATCTTACCATCAACTACTTTTAAAGTCATGTTTAAATCATCCTGTGTCACTGAGAGCAAGAATTGTACCCTTTTAGCCACCAGAAGGAACTGTAATGAGAATGTTGAGAACAGACAGCACTCACATGTTAAATTGAACTATGGACAAACGTTGTAATTGCACAAACACAGTAAATGCACCTTATTAGATAATATTACTGCCTTTTATTTTTCACTACCTCTTTCATGTACCCATGTGTTTATACTCTTTAATTGCTTTGCCCTGAATCCCAATTTTGAAGCTGCATTTTTTTGCTGCTGCAGTTTGTGTTCACTGCTGTAATATACACCAAGATTCTGCAAAAAAAACACATTTAATTCAACTACATGCTATATATGTAGCCGAATGAAAAAGCTGAGTTGACGTGAGTTAACTGCAAAAGAGATTTTTATACCAGCTGCACTGTGGTTCATTCAATATGTTTTTTTATCAGACAAGTTGAACATTGTGGGATGTTCGGCATCGAAAAAGCAAATTATGCTTCCCAAATACGTGAAATGGTTTATTTCATTATTGTGTTTTAATTTGTGAAACTTTTTATTTATTTAAAGAAGCTAATGAAGGACATGTCAAAGTGTCCCTGATTTTCTCCTGAATAATCAAAGTTAAAATTTTATTATTTTTACAATTTTTTTCACAAAATGTTCAACTGACGGTTGGTGATGTTGCTTTAACTTTTGATTTGTCTAAAATTTCAAAAACCTTTGCAAACAAACTCTCCTTACACCTACAACTTATTTTGGTAAATTTAAAAATTAAACATTAAAACATAGACATTTTTATTGTCTTTTACCCAGTGTGTATCTCACTGCTGTAGGACTTATGATTTCCTCTCAAAATCCTCCCAGAGTACACACACAAGCTTCCGTAGACGTCAGTTGTATGACAGTTCCATATATTTTATATGATGATAATATAATACACTTTTACTCAAAGTTATTTTTTAAGTTACTTTTTACTTTTGCAGAAGTACATTTTTTCCACTGGTAACTTCAGTAAAATCTTAGCAGAGTAATGTATTTTTACTCAGATTGTTTCAGAACTCTCATTAATGGCTAAAGACATTGTGTAATTTGATGTGTGCCAACAGGGTGGGAACACAGTGAAAAATGCTATTCTTCTACAGTTCGTTGACTGCACAGACTTAAATTTGTTGTGATCCACTGGGAAGATTTGAAGCTTTTGTCCAACTTTAAGCTGCAATTTTCTGATCTTTTTTGTCATTCAACAACCTACAGAATTTAACCAAAATCCAAAATAATATTAAACAGAAAAACGATTCAGCTAAATTAATATTCATGAAAAATCAAAGTGCAAAAACCCCTTAAAATGAATTTAACTTTTTTAAAAGTCCAAGAAAACAGTAGTGTGGGGGAATGGGAAATTAAAAATATGTACATTTGTAATGCATGCCTACATGTAGAGGGCAGCTTGCACTACAGTGTAACTCTGGGTCTCCCTTGTGGCCACATGCAGAATCACTCTACATGCTGTAAAATGTACCATAATTGACTCTGTGGTCTCATTCTTTCGAGTGAAACGGGGTTTTTAGACTTCACAGCTTTTGATATCAGGCTGTTATGGTTTATTTACACCTATATGTATCATGGAAAAGATATGAGACTTCACTCAAGGAATATCACAACACAATAATGCAAGAAATAGTTAAACTGGTAAACTTCTCATTCTTAGTGTTGTATCCTTCCACTCTTCTGCAGGTAATCAGACCCACCCATCCCAACCAGAGGAAATGGAGCTTTTTCTAAACCAGTAAGTCATTTAAACAGACAACGCTAAGAAGCCAGAACCAGATCAGGAGCAATTTGATTCTGCTGAGAGTCTGAACTTCGGATGTTAACGAACCAAACTTAGATGTCGAAAGCACTGTAAACACTTTCACTGCTGATGGCCAACAGGTCAGAACTTCATGTATGAGTGGATACATGATAACTACTGTGTGTGGAAATAAGTGAAATTATCAAAAATACATACAGAAAGCAGCTTTCTTTGTTGGTGTCAAAACACTGGATCATATATAGATTCCAGTTGCCCTATCTAGACAGATTGGTTATTAGATTTCAATAGAATATAATTTATATCCATTTTCTTGTTTTTATGGCAGTCCTTTTAAAGTGAGACAGCTTTACAGCACTCGCAGCAGTAGTTGCTCTGGTTTACAGCAGGAGTTTCTGAGCTGGCTGGCTTCCTCTGCATCATGGACTGAGGAATAATCTGCACACACAGAGAGGCCAACCTGTGGAGAGATAGCCTGAAAAAACAATGCTTTTCAGCAGGTGAAGAAAGTCAGCATCGCTGTCTATAAAACATGAAAAACTGAGAGGGAAAATCGAGGTTCTCACCCAGACTGGACAGACACTTGTGTACTTATCATTACCTGCTGTCAAAAGCCAAAAGGCACGAGGCAATGCTTTGCCTGAACCTGTGCATGTGGGTGTGTGTGAGTGTGTGTGTGTGTGTGTGTGTGTGTGTGTGTGTGCGTGCATGCTAACATTTGATGTGGATATACCACTGTAAACTGGACCTGAAAGCAAGTGATCCACTGTGGCGACCCCTGACAAGGGAGCAGCCATAAGACAAAGAAGAATAGCTAACATTTGATGTGATAGTAGCTGAGAATGGGAGTAGGTGGAAGAGACCCCCAAAGAAGTGGAAGTATATTCTGAAGAGAAAAGCAATGAAGATCAGTAGGAGCAAAAGAATATGTGTGTGAAAAGGGAAGCTTTACAGGATGGTAGTGAGTCCTGCTATAATGGTCTGAAGACAGGTTCTAACAAAAAAGACAGGTGTGAGAGATAAAGATGTTCTGATTTTCAATGGGAGTGACTAATATGGATAGGTTTAGAAATGAATATATCAGAGGACCAGCTCAGGTTTGGAGATCTCCTTCTGATGTACTCATTTCCTCCAGGGAGGAGGAAAAAAGGAAGACCACAGAGAAGATTCATGGATGTAGTGAAGGAGGATCTGCTGAGTGTTGACCGGACAGAGGGGAATTCTGGGAGAGGGTGAGATGGAGGCAAATGATCGACTGTAGGGTCCCCTAAAGGGAGCAGCTGAAAAAATATGATTGTTGTCCATTTTCTCATTGAGTTGTCAAATCTAATATCAGCTTCGCTATTTTTCATCATGCTATTCTATATTTAATGGACTCAGATCAGTAGTCTTGTCAGATAAGGCTTCAGTCTCTGTTATTGATGAGGTATGTAAATTCTCATACAGAAAATCTCTAATAGCATCCACACATGTGAATTCTTATGAGCTTCAGTAAAACATATAGCGATAAGTTTTGCAGAGACCTCAGAAAATACTAACACATTTCTAAATCCTTCACATCAATAAATTTCCTTGCCAATGTGACCATAAAACCCAGGTCTCCTCGACCCAATTTCCCCTGGAGAGCACTCCAAATGACAACAAGGCTGTAATAGTCCCTATCTCTGCCATCCATAGAGTTCAGCTTGCACTGAAATGAGGCCAGCTATACTTTTAATAACAACGTCTGTATCTTTTATTATCCTCATTCTCCCAGTGGACTGAGGGAAAATTGGATTTCACTCTTGTTTTTAAGATGCTGATATAATCGCTTTTGCGGGTGAAAAAAAAAATCCTGTTTTATTAATTAGAAAATTGACAGTTGAGTGTATTTTCAGCTTGAACTGATTACTTGTTCAGTAGTTATTGGCATTGTTGGAGGGTGCCAGTTAATTTGGATAATTTGTGTTTTAATCACTTAAAGGAGTCTTCGCTCCAATTATTCATCACTTATTTCCAAATCAATGCTGTTAAGATGGAAGAATTATCACACTGTCATTTATTTTATTTTTTTTTTCTGCCTAGATAAAAAGATTCTTGTCCTGATGTTTTGTGCCGTGCATATAAAACAGTTAGTCAGAATAAATTGTTCAGTTACCTGATAAACCATCAACAGCATCACATATTTGTCTTCCTTTGATTTATTCTGACAAAAAAGCTGGATTATTTTCTAGAGGAATTCCATCTGAATTCAGAATTGGTGAATATTTCTGATGAATTTTGTCATATATAAAATATTACATGAATGGCTGGTATCACATTGGATAAACAACGCCACCCAGTGACCTGATGTGTTATATGCTGACATACATTGAATCCCAAGGAGGAATGTAGTTTTTAAACATGTTGTGTTTTTTTGTTGGCAAATTCCTTTATTTTGCTATTCTAGTAATCTGTCTTGTGTTGAAGTAATGATAAACTAACTATATCATTACTATATAACATGCTAACTTTCATCCTTCCCAGTGGGTTAACCAGTAGCTGCAGAAAATCTTAGCTCTTTTACCTTGGGAAGAAAACTTGGGAACACACCTGCCATGAGTTAAAGTGACTTTGATCAGCTTTCCAAGCTGGATTTTCCTTACTTTTACTCACTTCCATCCTACAGCAAAAGTCAAGGTTCACAGAAAGCTCACAAAGCATCAAAATATCAGAGAAAGATTACAGAAATTGTCCCTAGTATTAAATCGCCATTGGAACAAAGTGAAAACAGTCATTAAAAATTGAGAAATATTGGACATTATTTGCATGATTGAGAATTACTCATCGTTCTAAAATTGATAAAAACACGAGACAGAAACTTGTCAGAATAGCTGCCAAGAGATCAGCATCACTGAAAGAGCTGCAGGAAGTTCTGACAAGTTCATATTGTGTTCCACCTGTGACAGCAATCGCCTCTGTCTGGACTTCGAGGTAAGGAAGCTTTTACTATTAAAAAAAAAAAAAAAAAAGAAAAACACCCAGGCCCAGCTAAATATTGAAAGAAACCAAAAACAAGTCTCACAAAAGCCTGTGGGAAAATATGTTCTGATTTGATGAACCCAGTTAATATTTTTGGCCACTGTTTCAAAAGGAACAAGATTGTCAATCTCCACATCAAAATGTTGCAGTGGTAGCATCATGCTGTGGGGTTGCTTTTCTTCAGCTGGAGCTGGGGTTTTAGCCAAGGTGGATGGAGTTGTGCACAGTTCAAAACACATGTTTATTTCAGCCTAAAACCTTCAGGTGTCTGCTTGAAAGCTTAAAAATGAAGAGGAATTTTATCTTTTTAAAATGACCCCAAGCAAACATCCAGATCAACACAAAATGTCTTTTTCACCAGATGTTTTTGTATGTCCTAGCCAGAGTCTGGACCTAACATTGATAGGAAATGTGTGGTGACCTGAACAGGGCTGTGTACAAGAGATGCCCTCACAATCGGACAGATTTAGAGCACTTTAGCCAGGAAGATTTGGAGAAATATCACAAGGTCCAAGTGTAGCCTGCTGATAAAGGTAATTCAACAAAGTTTCAGTTTTTGTGAGAGTCTGAGATTTGAGTCTGAATATGATACAAGTCAAAGTGTCCGTGAGCAACACGCTGAACCCCTCATTACCACTGATGTGCCCTGTCGGTGTATTAATGTGATCTAAAGCATTGATTAGACTCTATAGAATGATGTATTCAAGTTAGCTTTGTAGAGATGTAGTAGAGTGATGTATGAATGTGTGTGGATGGGTAAATGAGGGCACAGATTGTGTTGTGATGTACTTTAAGTGGCCTGGTTGACTAGAAAGGGACTGTATAAGTACAGTCCATTTACCATGCATTCTCCCTACTCTTTAAAATTATTTATCATGGTTTAACTTTTTTACAACACAAAAACAAGGTATTTTAACAGGAGTGTGTAGACTTGTTATATCCATTGTACTATGTTTAAAACTCTGCCCAGCAATGTTTAATTCTTCCCCATCCCTCAATATGTTAATTACAGCTAATTACTGCTTTAGACTGTTTATTCAACGTTCAGGGTTTTCTGTGCTGCCAAACATATAATTACAGATCCGTCAATCTGTCAGGGAGCCTTGTGTTCAGTTACACCTTCATCATTTTCTCTCAGTTTCAAACACTGCTGTGTTGTGTTCACTTGGGATTAAACTGATGGCCCATACGAGGTCTGACAAACAGCCCACACTGGGCACGGTTGGTGCCTCCAACATCATGTGACCCCTGTGTGGGGCCTCTCCTCCATTCTCTATGTCAGACCCCTCACCAGTTCTGTATTTCCTGTCACCTTTCTGAGCTCATAATCGATAAGTGACAAAATGTCAAACACATTTGTATTTGTGTCCAATGCTCAACAGGAACTCTTTTCTGACAGCGGGTCTAGTGTCAGGGCTGCCAGAGCTGCAGTCTGTTACAGCTCTCTTCTGATAATAATAGTGATGACAGATTTATGTTCAGGCTTAGACAGAATTGAACTCATCCTGTCACAGAATATCTTGATGGTATAATCTAATCGACCTTTCTTTCAGTGCAAATTATTAGCAAAAGATCATAGAAGATCCTTCAATTTTATGCAGATAAATGCATTGTTTTCTGCTTGGATTGCTAAAAGTGAGCCTGAGCAAAACAGTCAGCAAATTTTACTGATTTTTGAACTTGAAACTGGAACATGGGTAAGTTGGGTGTAATCTAACTTCAGAGTTTAGTTCTGATTTCAAAGATAAATTGAACACTAACATTTTGAGCACCGGCTAAAAACATCATTTTGTTGAATTTTTACATTTGATTTGACAGGCTATGCACTTTTTTACTCTTGTTTTTGCAGTCAAACATCAAGACAATTCTGATATTTTTAGTTGTTTACATTTTCTGAATTTTTTTTTTTTATTTTGCAGACATTAAAAAATCTTAAATGAATTTAAAGCATAGCATTTCTTGAAAAAAAAAATGCACCTTACTCACCATTGATGCCAGAATTTTAAACTCAGATCATCTTATGAGAAAGGAGTTGTAGTTGTTTTGGTCAATTCATGATAATCCCAATATCTTGTGTTACTATTAGCAGTTGGTGTAGGTCTTCTTGTGTTGTGAATAACACACCAGATCTTAGCTCAATATCTGTAAAATTCACTGAGATATTACCATTTTTGTGTAGGATACATTTGATTATTTGTGCCATCTTTAATTGGTAATTAGTAGTAGCTGTAGATCCAATTATTACTTTGAGAGTTTCATTGAAATCCATTCAGTGGTTCATAAAATATTTTGCTAACAGACAAATAGAGTTGATTACAACAGTTAATGCAAAGGTTTTGAGCAAAGATGTTGCACAATGTCTTGCACTCAGATTATGTGTTAAGGATGACTCTCATCTACTACCACACCAATTTTTAGATCAATATCTATAAAATGGAGTTATATTAGATTCGACCACTGAACAAACTTTAATAAAAATTTCAGAAAGTAATCCCTGGATAAACAAGTATATGTACACCTAATTGACTTTTGAAGTCAATCCCATTTAAAATGGCTGCCACAGCTTGCGAACCCTAGAAAACAAAAATGACTATAATATAGTCAGTTTTAGAGATTAAGCTAAAATTTGGTGTGGTGGTATCTGAGCATCATACCACACACATACTCGTGCTACACATTACACAATATTTTTGCTTAACATCTTGACATTAAAACCTTGACTTTAACACTGTCTGTTAGCAAATTATCTCTGAACCACAAGACAGATTCAAATGACATTTACAACTCATTAACACATTTTCATTTAAATTTGCTCAGTGATCTAATCTAAAATAACTCAGTTTTATAGATACTGAGCTAAATTTAGTGTGATAGTAACTAACAGTCATCTTCAACTCATACTCATAATTATAACACATTTCACAAGATTTTGGAATATTATATAAGTTTATGTTATAACACCACTTACAAGATTTGACCAACAACAGCTATAACTCTGTCTTTACTCAACATAAAATGATCTTAGTTTGAAACTCTGGTATGAAAGGTGGCCAGTGATATGACTTCCTTCAAGGGCGCTAAGCCTTTAATTTATAAAGTAATGATTCTGGGTTGAGGTTTTGACATAGATGTGTGTCTTTTGAACTTCAGAGTTTAATTTATTATTGGGCTGCAGGAATATCAACTACTACGATGTCAAACTGGTGCCAAAAACCTCATCATCAAACCTCATCTTAAATGGTTTATTTCCCAGCTCTTTTTGTAAGAATAATCTCATGCAAAACAGGGTTTCAGACATTTTCCTTTGAGTTAATTGGGTTCCAAAGTAAATGCTATGAAAAATACATAAGATCATTTACACTAACAAAACTCTTTCTATGAAAAACTGCAGGCTTTCAATTTCAAAAGCAAAAATTGAGTTTCAGTAACTATAACGCCTTCCAGGATTGTGTGTGTGCTTCTTGAAATACAAATGTGAGAAGGTTTACGTCTTGATTGGCCTCCTAAGTAACCCGGGTTACATGGTGCCTCTTGTCACGTTGCCTTCTGCTGATTCTGCAGCATCTTAAATGCTCAGTAACAGGACCAATTTGCAAAGTCACTAGACCAAAGAATTATTTTGGACCTAATCTTTCATGAGACCATGTTGAACTTATGTGAGAGAAACAGATGAGGGAGGAGGGGAGGAGGGGAGGAGGGGGGAGGGGGTGGCAACACTGCGGTAACAGAGAAATTTAGGAGAAAGATCTGTGTGCATGACACAGAAGTAATTAAATGGGCCTGAAATGACACCCGTAATCAGCTTGTTAATGCAGCGGGATGGGTAAAGGCCAGATTATATGTGTGCGCTGCTCACAACGTGACCAAGTTGTGGTGTCAATGGAGCAAAGTTGCAGCTTAAATCGACACATAAGAGACAGGCTACACTGGGTTTAAACCTTCTTCTAAACAGCAGGAATTGTTCCTGAAAAGAATAATACCACTGCATGGCAGGAATGACACTAAAATAATACAAAATAACTGATTACCAAAAATAGTTTTGCACCTAGAAGGAAGAGTCATAATTTGGTCCCCATGCAGGTGATGGGATGTAAGTGATTAGATATGCAAGAAACTGACACATCTCAAACAGGACCCAGAGGGCATAAATGGTGGTATTATAAGTGGAGCAGTAATGTTGTCAGGCAGTTGCTGAAGTGTCTAATAGTCTGTCAAAACAGAGAATAATAGTTACATGAGAGCACCCACACATGACATGAAGGTACTGGCTACCC
The DNA here is from genome assembly GCF_001649575.2 of Kryptolebias marmoratus. Classification (NCBI taxonomy): domain Eukaryota; kingdom Metazoa; phylum Chordata; class Actinopteri; order Cyprinodontiformes; family Rivulidae; genus Kryptolebias; species Kryptolebias marmoratus. The sequence goes on along the minus strand of NC_051446.1, from coordinate 7,174,007 downwards.
AAATTGGATCCCACCAACGAAGGATTGTTGTATTGCTCACCAAACATTACAGAACAGATGGCTCTTTGAAGCAATCCTGATCTTGCAGATCCATTCCTTTCAAAGAGCCATTTAAAAGAGAGTCTTTTGAACATAGTCACCTGGTACTGCCAGCAATGTAGTAAGGCAGGGGTGTCCAAAGTCGGTCCTCGAGGGCCGGCATCCTGCATGTTTTAGTTTTCTCCCTGGTTTTACACACCTGGATCAAATGATGGCTCATTAGAAGGCCTAAGCAGAACACTGACTTGCTGAGGAGGTTGTTACAACCACTAGGGAGAGAACTAAAACATGCAGGATGCCGGCCCTCGAGGACCGACTTTGGACACCCCTGTAGTAAGGCATATGTCTTTTCTTATGGCCATTTGTAGTAACTTACGGCTTACGGCCATACCACGTAATTTGTCAAAAGTGCAACCCCCTCCATCTTGAGTGCATGTTCACCAATTACAACAACAGCTATGCTCCTCCCCTTTACCTGCTCTTCGTATCAGAAGATACGAAGACCTATTTGCAACTGTTCCCTTTGTTCATTTTAAAGAACCATTCAAAAGATTTGGATCATTTGTGAATGTCACATCTCTATTACAGAGCCTCATGACATCTGCGCCTAGTTTTGGACTCTTTGCAACAGCCTGTGTCATCCTGCACCGTGCCTCAACGACTGGCATGAGCTAAACTACGGGTTCAGCATTCCATTAACACCAGAGAGAAGATGGCTGTCTTCAGAGTTGTCCTGTAACCAAGAATTATCAACTGATAACTGCTGTGGAAAATAAGTATTGATAACTATTTCCTTGTAATGCTCCTTGGAGAAACAATGTCATTTCAGCCCACAAATACCAGTAAGACTAGTTTCACACAGTTCTTGTGCTTTGTGTATTGTAAGCTGATACCAAATGTTTGAACTGTTACTGATAATTCCTCTACCAAAAACTTAAGCCCAAGAACAGTGATAAGTGGCACCAATCAGTGATGAATTCTGGTTCACTGATGACCCTCACTGATGACCTTCATGTGCACGTATGGCAGTGTCAAGGGGAGAGGACCAATCCTGCTGATGTTATAGAGAGTCACATCAGTATAACTTCTGGTGTGGGGAGCCATAGGGTCTGACTTCTGGTAGTGATTCAGGTGACCCTGACAGTATAGCACTACATAAGTAGCATCTTGAGTTTACTTGTCTTAGCCCTCCTGACACTGCACCACACAGGACACATGTCTGTGGACTGCCTGCTTCATGTTGAGGACTACCCTGGGCTCACCAGGTCCTTTGATCTTTCCCCAATCAAACATGTGTCAGCTAAGACATTAACTCTGACACAGAACTGATTTCCTGGATCTCAAGTTCTGATTCCAACAGCTCTAGGCCAACTTACTGCAGGAGAGGATACAATAAATAGATGAGTATTTATGTACCAAATCCCTGAGTGTATCCAGACCCACAGGGGGTTCACACCCTACTAACATTGGACCAGCTGTGTGGCTGTACTGCCAACTATGCTGTATTTGATCTGACATTGTAATCATTAAAATACAGTCACATGATTCTGTCAACTTGTTAAGTTTTATTTCATTTCCATTACTTTGTGTTTGGGTGATTTACTTTTTGTTGTCAGTGGGCATATTTCTAAATTGTGCAGTATTATATTTATAATCTTAAATAGGAAGAGTTTTCTATTTTTTCTTAAAATGTGTTTTATACATAGTAGATCATCCATCAAGAGCTGGCTGGTAGAGTTTTGTACTTCTTTGAATTTGTCATTAGTGATTAGGACACGTAAAACCTGTGTTTAGTTTACGATCTCTCCTTCTCCTGACAGGAAATATTTTCATCCACCATTTGAAGACTATGACACTAGGCCTTCTCTCAACGCTTGTCATTCTGGCTCAGTTTTGATCCTGCCCCTACATCATGTGTTGACATGCAGGATCAGCCACATTAAGAACTGTTACAGATTAATTAGCATCAGGAGAAGTTTGTCATAAACCCTTCCAGCTGTGAGTTTTTGCCAGCAACACATTTCACAGTTCAGAAGCTGAGGACAGGGACATATGTTACCTTATACTTTAAGATACATTTTTTAAAGTCATTCCGACAAGTTCACATGTGAATATGATATCTGTACATATTAAACAACTTACATGGGTCTGCAAAAATATTAACAAATAACTTGTCATATGAATATCATTTGAGACGGGTGAAGAAAACATACAAATATGTAAATGTGATGAGGTGTGTGCATTTTAGATTAGGCAGTTTATTGGCAATTTTAAAGAAATAAAGATTCCAAGTTTATAAGAAAATATTGCTTTCCATTTTAGTGCAAATTGGATTTATAAACAGGAAAGGTGTAAAAAGAGTAAAGAAAACAGGAAGTGAAGCGAACATTAAGAATTCAGACCAGATAACTGACTTACTGTGGTGATTTGGCTTTTTTCTGGGTTTTGTTTTTGTTTTATTTTGATTTTAGTTCTTTGGTTTTTGTTGTTTCTTTTGTGTTATTTGGTTGTATTTGCTTTTCATTCTGTCTCATGTTCATGTTCATTTTCACTCTCCCTCAGTCATTCACTTCTCTGTCAGCCGCGCCGATCTTCACCTGTCCCGACTCAGTAATCAATCCACCTGTTCCCACTCACCTCATTATCCCCAGTCTTAAAAGCCCGGTCATTCTTCCCATACCTCACTGGTCCATTGTTTGATGTTTGTTTGCTGTTAGTCTGTTGTTTGTTACATGTTTCCGTCTTGTTCCTGGTTCTGTTCCTGTTCCTGCGCTTGTTATGTTCACTTTCTACTTAGTTTTGATTTAGTTTATGTTTCTATTTGTTTGCTGCCCCGTCAGCTTTTGTTTTGGTTTGTTCTTTA
>NC_051446.1:7111952-7159303 GCF_001649575.2 Kryptolebias marmoratus | reverse complement strand
TGTGAGGATCTGGGGTTGGCTCTGCCTTCTGGGCAGTGCCACTAATCATTCCTCCACAGGTGTTCCAGTTTCCACTGACGAGACCAGCTGGTACTTAAGCAGCAGGCTGGGATCAGATCTTCGCTGGAGCATCAAACCTACTGGGTTAGATTCTCCGCCACAGCGTCTAACCTAACTTGTGCTCTCGAGCTAATCACGTTCTCTGTTCTGTGCCTACGACTCAGGTTTTGCCACGTCACGACTACGGGTCGGAGGAACTACTTACCTGGATACTCACGGATACGTACCTCGCTGCTACCTGGCTCTTCTTGGAAACCACTGGAACCACTTCGCTCCTCCTCGACGCCGCAATCTCCCGCTAGGACCAGTAAGCAAACAAAGAGACATTGTAACCTTCGCAACCATCTTGGAAATCAACCTGTACCCGAGACTCACCCAGTTCTCCTTCTCTTGCAGACTCCTTCAGGAAAAGATCTTTGTACATAGCCACACCTGTAAAATAAACGCACTTACCTTATTCTCGTCTCCGTGTTTGGTCTTGGTCTCGCTCTATGGACAGAAGCCTTCGGGTTTATGACATTAGCTGTGGTTTTCTGTTAGACTTTATTAGTCTTTCACATGGTTATGGAGGAATTTGGTCCATCTCTTCTTTCCAGTGTTGTTTCAGTTCATCGAGGTTTGCAGACATTTGTTTCTGCTCAGCTTCGTTTAGGTTCCACCACAACATTTCAATCAGGTTGAGGTCTGAGTTTGACTCGACCATTGCAGCACCATGATTCTTTTCTTTTTCATTCGTTCTGTTGTTGATCAGCTGCTGTGTTTGGAATCATTGTTCTGCTGCATCATGACCTAGTTTGGGCCAATCTTCAGCTGGCATACAGATGGTCTCACATTTGACTCTAGAGTCTATAGTCATTGAGTCTACAGGGACTCAATGACTGCAAGTTGCCAAAGTCTTTCAGCTGCAAAACAAGCACTAATTATTGCTCCTCCACCACTGTGCTTCACAATTGTTATGAGGTCTTTCTGCTAAAATGTAGTGTTTGGTTTTCACCAAACATGGTGTGTGCATGATGGTTTAAATACCTACTTTGGTCTCCTTTGTCCAAAGGACATCTTATGGAAGCAGCAAGAGTGAGTTTGTTTTTTTTCCAAACATAGCTTTTCCATTTTGTGTCCTATGTGTTAGTAGTCCTGTTGTGGGATTTAGTACACTAAAGATTAGAGCTGAATAATTTTAGAACCAGTAAAAAGACTAGGTTATTTTTTTAATGTCTTGAACTAAAATATTGTGTATTTTTTTTTTACCATTACTATATTACTCTCTAATACTTTGAGGTAGTCATCAAGCTCAGCTGCATGAGAGTTTTACTAGTAGATCTTAACTGGTTCAAAGATTCTCAGTCTCATATCCAAACCACAACTCTGCACTTCTCTTTGCAGTAGCTTTTTTTGGAGAGATATTGTAATGTTCATGGACTACTTATTGTTTGTGCTATCTTTGCTTTTCATCACAGTTCAGTCTACAGTGACAGGATACACTAGGAGGATCTAGTAATTCAACCACAACACAGGAGTGAAACGTTAACGTACCTTTATTGGTTAGAGGAGAGAATGTTATACTCAGGAACAGGTTCGCTGGTAGCAACTCTGGGAGTACTGGATGGCGGATAGCCCATTGGAGTAACAGGAGGAGGATGACCACCAGGAGCAACAGAACAGGGACTTGGCTCGGCGGACACAGCAGGTAAGTCGCAGAGACAGAAACTTGCTCGTGGTCAGACAGACGAAGGTGGGTACCGGGAAAGCAGAGAGCGATGAACTTATCCAGTGGGGCAGGCGAAGAGTCCAGGTCCAAGATACAAGCAGGGGTCGTTGTCCAGTTAACAGTCCTCCAGCAGTAATCCGACAGGGGCAAGGCACAAGGAGAAATCCGGGGGGCGTGAGCAAGGTCAAAGCACAGGAGGTCAATCAGGAATCACTGGAAAACTACTTGTATTAGGCTTTCGATAATCTGGCACTTGAGGACAGAAGAGGAGGAGAATATATAGGCCGTGGGCCAGATGTGGAAGAGACAATCAGGGAAGGGACTCAAGTGACTAGAATGAGCATGATTAGAGATGTGGCAAGGCAAGGCATGGCATAAGGAAAACAGACATGATCATCACATAAAGTGGTTAATTAGCCTAATATTCATACACGCAGTACATAGTTGATACCAAAGTTTCTTAAGAGGACTACTAGCTTTAGTATTGACTGGGGTGCAACAGTTTGTGAACCATGAATTTATTATATATTATATCTTAAAAAATAAAAATACAGCACACAGCAGTGTAAAGATGGTACTGTTGCCTCACAAGAAGAATCTCAGATCAAATCTCAGCTGAGGTTTATCTATGAGGAGTTGATATGTTTTCCCTGTACATACTATATATGGATTTTCTCCAGGTATGTTGGGTTCTTCCTATAATTTAGAGACCCTACAATGGACTGGTTGCTGTTATGGAAAATAAGATTTATTGACAAGTCTTCTGATATGTCCTCATCAGCAGGTAACAAATTTGTCATATATACTACGTCTGTTCACAGCTTGATGCTAGGAGAAGCTGCTCCAAAGTGATACTCCTTTCCAGTCCAGAGGAGACTGCTGGTAGCCATGTTCTTTTGCTGATTAAACCTTGTTTTAAATGCACTCTCTTATAATCTTAGACATATTTTGATTTTCTGCTCGAAATGTAAAATGATAAAATTATCTTTTCCACCACAACATGTCCAGGCTGTAGCACACTGATATAGGCTACAGGTTTTCTGTGACCCTGCACAGGATAAAATGTTCATGATGTATGATGATGTAAGAGTTGCAAAAACAAGACAATGATTCTTTTCTGTCTTTGTAATATTCTCACTCACATAAACAAACTCAGCATTTTATATCTATCTATCTATCTATCTATCTGTCTGTCTAGTTTTAAGAGTTATAGTATGTTTCTCCCATTTTCTTCTTATTTTTCCGACTGGTTTTGCTGAAAATCAATGTGTGGTGCAGCAGTGCTGTGATGCTACAGGGATGTCCTGAACTATTAAACACACCATCTGAAAGGTGCTTGGGAATTGCAACATCTCTTTGATTTGCTTTATGAGATGCAGCTGTGCACTTGGTGGCTTGAAGACAAGAACTCAGCATACAAGAGCTTTGATGAGACTGCCGCTGTACGACACCACCATAAACTCTGATGAGCATTTGAAAACAGATGAACTTTTATCTGTGGAAATCCCATCTAAAACCGGAACTGACAACGGCAGCTTACACCCACCACCTACACAGGCCATGGATGGAGCCGGTGGGGCAAGGAATGCAGCAATGCTTAACAGTGTGGTCGAATCACAGAAGTAGCAGGTGAGGTGACCATATTATTTCTTTTCTATGCAAAACCAGGCAGCAATTGTTTATTCCCCCCAGTCCTCACACTGTTAGCACAGTTTTAGATAATGTAATAAAGTCCTCAAATTGCTGATGACTTTGTGGAGACAGAAACCATTAGGAATGGAGGAGTAGCAGCATGGCACACAGGTTTTTCAAACACCATCTCAAAGAGCATCCACTAATCTGACCTTAAGATGGTTGGGTACTAAAGGGTTGTGGCACCAATTCTAAAACTGTGACTCTAACTTGGAAATGATTTTAACATGTTCCTCAAACCAGATATGAGGTCATACAGTTAGAGTCATGTCACAGATTTCTGTGAGCCCAATCCTCAGACTGTGATGGTGAAAAAAGAAAGAACATAAATAGGACCTCTTTGGCCAATAAGATTTCTTGACCCAGTGACTTAAATAAGATGAAAATAAATATTTTTATAATAATTAAATAAAATCTACATTTGGAAAAGAGGGTGTTTATTACAGTTAACAGTGAAGCTGGCTGAATTTCAGCAATCTTAATTAACAGTTTACTCCAAAAAATTAAAGCTGTTCAGACTGTTTTTTGACAATTTAGTATTTAACAAAATGCACTCCAAGATTTCTTTTTCCATGTTAACATGATATTTTTTTCTTCATTGCACTTTTATATCATTATGTGCTACCTAACCAAATATTTAGTTTCTAATTTAATATTTTCATGGCCAGAATTCAGAGTTTTTTATTCAGAAGCTTTTCAGATGCATCTATATGAGCTCTAAACCAGAAGATACCAGAGTTCATTCATATAAATGCAGTTTCTGCTGAGGAATTTTCTTCTTTTGTCAGGCAGTTGTGGTTGCCAAGGTGATGAGTGACATCAAAGTGCTGAACACCTTTATCACCCTGATGGAAAACACAGAAAGAGCACAATGGGAAGAGGAAAAGGACAGGGAACAAGACAAAGTGAGGAAAAACTGATGGGAATGGAAAGATTAAGGAGTTACTGTCAGGTTTTACCAAAATAGTCAAAGGTGAGCAGCTGGGTGACAGACAGACTCAGGAGACTGAATAAAAGGCAAGTGAGTTTATTTACAGTGCAGGAGGGAAAACAGGACTAGATATGGAAAGGAAGACAACGAGTATTTGATTGTTAGCGAGAATGGCAAGACTCAGCTGGTGGAGGTGGAATTGATTTCTTACAGTGAGGTGCAGGCGAGAAGCGGCGGTGGAATCCAACGGTAAGTATTTACAGGTGAGGTTGGCTCGGCACTTGGAGATCCGATGGCGAGTGTTTACAGGAAGAGGTGGACGCATCAATGTGACGATCCAACGGTGAGTATTTACAGGAAGCGTTTGTTGCTGGAGAGGGTGTGGTTACCAGGTGGAGGCAGACAGTCAGTACACGGATCAGATCAGGTGAGCGGCTCACAAAAACTCCTTCCAGTTGCGTCCAACAGGTTTCCAGGATTTGCAGGAGACAGGAACTCTGAGAGTACACAGAAGACAAAAACCTCATTAACATGAGGCTCAAGTAACAAACTCCGGCTGGCCAATAAGATTTTTATCCAAAGCAAGCAATGCTCCAGCGCTGATCTGATCTTCTCTGCAGCCTTAAATACCCAGCATGTTGAATGCTTAATCAGCTGCAGCTGGAGATGATTAGGGAGCCGACCAACCAGGAACCAGAACAAGCTACCAGGAAGCAAATTCACAGAATGCCATAGTTACAGCAGCAAAGATGGAAGGCACAGACAGTTGTAATTTGGGGAGCAGGGGGGCACTCAGCAAGAGTCTGAATGTGTAAACAAAGAGAACATTCATCAGACTGATAGAAACTACCCTGTAGCACAACAGACATTTCCTTCAAGCACATCTCTGTATCGGACATCCTGTCAGATTTTATTTAGCAGGGAACTTGTTCAGTTAAAAGACCTGAAGCAGCATCAGCAGACAGCCTCATGTCCTCATGTGTTTAAAGCTTTTCAGGTTGGTCATTCAAAGATATTTGGAATTTTCCTACAGAGGTTTTGTTGTCACTATGGTAGAGATATTATGTTCTGTTTGCTTAAGTATCCGACTGTTTGCAGTAAAATTGAAGTTGCAGCTGCAAACCACCTATGCTGAAAATTGAAGTCAAAAGTTTTAAATTTTAATCACAAGTCATTCAAAATCTTTTAAAAAAATCTCTTTACTACATTCTTTCTACCTGTCAAACTATAACTATCAATAACTGTTTTACTGCTGTTATAGATTTAATATTTGTTGTCTTGCTTTCATGCTAAGAAGAATATCCTACAAATAATGTGCTGCTATTTGTTAGAAAAAGCATTTATAAGTAAAGTGGCCTCAAATGATTTTAGCTGCTTATAGCAGGCAAAATATTGTTAAGTAGGCAAAAATACTTTCTAAAAACTTCACAGGAACTTCTGAGCAGATGCTTAATCATTAAGTCTTTAAATTAACCAGAACAGAGGATCTGTGGTTCAAAGTGGCTATGGGAACTAACTTGATTTATAATGAGGGAAAGACCTATAAGTGAAGATGAGATGTTGGCCAAATTAACAGTCTGTATCAAATGCTAGGGAACCAGGACATTTTGAAGATAAGTAGGCTACTGGAACAAAACATTCATAGACAAAGGCAGAGAACTTAACCCTGTTGGAATGTTACTATACAAGATAACCCAGTGAAAGTGACTATATGGAAAGGATGTGGGAACTATGGAAACTTATAAACTGAACATCTAGATTGACTCAGAAAAAAACTTCTGACCCAGTGTTTCAGTGTTTGCAACAGAAATCTGCTATCGTACCTAGAGATTGATGAGGTACAACAAAGATGCTACGCTAAGGGGAAGCCAGGATGACAGGTCAGGCAGAACATATCATCATCCCTACCATCTGAGTATGGATACCAAGCCCTGTTTGAGAAGCCCTGATGCACTGAAAGTTGACATGAGATTGAAGGTCATGACCAACTTAGACTCCTAAGGCCTAAAACCCTTGCCAAGCCTAACTGACAGAGTGCCTTCTGGATATCTGCTATATGTGAATGCAGCATCGCAAACTATACCCACTGGGTAAGTTCTGTTGTTATTTTTTTATTTTATATTTCACTGCGAATCCATCTTCCAGTCCACATAAGTTGTGTGTGGACAGGTGTTGTCTTGTTGAAATATGGTGTTGTGTCTGGAGGGGAAAGACACGAGGACTCAGGATCTCACTGACGTAGATCTGTGCAGTAAGGGTCCCCTGAATCACTACCAGAAATGACCTAAAGTTAGACTTTATGGCTTCCCACACCATGATGTCAGGAGTAATATAGGTGTCTCTTCACATTATTGGTAGGATTGGTCCTCTTCCTTCAGCACAGCACGCAACGGTCATCTATGGTAATGCAAAACTGAGACTCATCACTGAACATGTCACTCATTGGTGTATGCCTCCTTGTTACACCACCCCTACAGCACCATTCCACCCTTCTCTGCTCTAATGATAATGTCAGCTTCCACATAAAATGGTAAACCCGTATTCTAGTTAATGTCAGTCATCAAGATATGGTGCAGAATGACACATGGTGTTGTAAAAGTGTTGTTGAAGTTCTGTAAAGGTTGGTACACAATACAACATTCCTCCCTCAGTGTGTCTGTCACAATGTGTGTAGGTGCTGTCATATGTCCACTGGTTCAAAATATCAGGCCACTGTGACACCTGTGTGCCCCACATTCCAAGCAGTTGCTCCATATGACCAGCTGGTCTCATGAAAACCCACAGTGTGACTCCTATCAAACTCCAGCAAGTGCTAGTAGTAATGTTTAATGCATCTAAGTGGCACTATTTGTGTCATAATTATCAAATTTGACCAAATTATATGCAAAAAAGACCATTCCTTCAGGGTGCTTAGCTATTTTTATTAGTGAGTGTAAATACTGCTAACATTATCTGTGTTTTTCTTTATTTTCTTTCCTATAGGAGCTGGTCCTTGCCTGGTGTTTCTGTATTTATGTCTTTCAGTCCTGCCTTCCTGAGCTTGCTCGAGGTTACTTACTGTTGAATTGAGTTTTTGGTTTCTACTGTCACCTAATGCCTCATCCATCCACAAGACAATGTAGTCTGCTCCTTTAAACAAACTATATTTTACTAATTGACATTTTAATATCTACTAAATTGGACTTTATTGGATTGGATTATAATTTGACTGATTTGTATGCAATTCTATTTTAATCTAAATCGAACTGTTTCTGTTTGAGTTCTAAGTGGATTCAATTAAAATGTCTTGAAATAAATAAGATTGATAAGATTGATGATATGCAAATATATAAGCAAATTCCTTGTATGTTTTTTTTCTTTTTATCCAAAGTAATATCTGATTTACCAGCTGTAACAACCCACCCTGATTTTTTTGTTTTTTATGTACTTCTGATTAAATTGAAAAAAAAAAAGATTAAATTTATCATCTTGAACTGAAATGTTGAAATCCTCATCTCAGAAACAGAAATTTGATTGTCATGTGATTAGTCACTTTACCTGACACCTATATTATCCAAAGTACTAAATGTACCTATTGGTCAGCATACACACATGAAACGTGCAGCACAAAAAAAATAAAAAATCCTTCCTCCTCTGACTAAATGTATTTCTGAGCCATATGTTCTTGGCCTTTTGAATTACATCTATTAAATTTACTCAGCAATTAAGAAATGCATGTGCTGCTTGTGTAAGTTTAAAGTTATTGAAGTTTTCACCTAAATGAGAATTCATCGCCTCAGCTAATGATGAGAAATAATATGCATCACTGTGGGACTGAAATAAATAAACACCAGCATACAAATAAGATCATATGTGCTTGGTTTACTTTGGAATGGCTGGCTGTGATTCATTATTCCGTGCCTTACTTTCTCTACTCCATATTCATGCGGTACAAATCCAGGGATACATACATCTCAATTTATCCAATGCCGTCATCATCTAGAGGAATGGTCCAATTTACACACAATTTGGTCCAGTGATGGGGATGTAAATAATTCAGTTTATAAAAAACCTAAAGCTACATACAGAATGAACATAAAAAGGTATAGGTGATGGCATTGCAATTGGAGTGATAGTGTTATCTGACAGTTGCTGGAGTGTCTGCTGGTTTGGGTTTACTTGTAATTATAGTAAATGGAGCACTACGTGTACGATTAAAAAAGCACAAGGTGGGTGTTTAATGGCAGCAGCAGGTCAGGATCATAGATCAAGTATGTCAGACTTCTGTAAAACTTGTAAACTATTTTTGTCAAATTCAGAACAGAATTTAAAATCTTACTTCTAACATACAAATCTCTCAACAATCAAGCTACATCTTATTCTAAAGATCTTATTGTTCCATATTTTCCTAGCAGATCACTTTGCTCTCAGACTGCAGGTTTACTTGTGGTTCCTAAAGTTTCTAAAAGTAGAATGGGAGGCTGAGCTTTTAGTTATCAGGCTCCTCTCTTATGGAACAAACTTCCAGTTTCTGTCTGAGGCTGACACACTGTCTACTTTTAGGATTAGACTTAAGACTTTCCTTTTTTGATGAATCATATTGTTACGGTTGGCTTGGGTTTCCTGACCTATCCTTTAGTTATGCTGCTATAGGCTTAGACTGCTGCAGGACAAACTGACCACGTTTCCTCACTCTGATGCTGTCTTTACTTGTTCTACACATTAACATGTTTTTCTTTGTCTTTCCTCCAATAGAAACTACACCTGGATCAGTCATTCTGTGTTTGTCTGTGTCTTCCCTGTCACACAGGCTCACAGGATGAGCGGCCATCGAAGGAGTTGGCCGCTCGTCCTTTGCCTGGTTCTGCCAGAGGTTTCTTCCTGTTAAAAGGGAGGAGTTTTTTTCCACTGCTGCCAATGAGCTGCTCAGGATGGAAGAATACAACAAATTAAAGATTCAACCCAATCTGCTGGCATCCTTACATAGATAACTTTTGCTAAATGCCATTTTAAAAATGTATGTGAATGTTTTTGTACGTGCCCTGGGACAACTTTTGTTTTGACTTGGTGCTAAATAAATAAACTGAAATGAACTGAATTGATTTTTTAATTGCCCATTGCTGAAAAGTGAAAGGTGAGTGATAATGATTTTGTATGAATGTGTTCCTAAGAAAAAAATCTCATGAACCAGAGGACAGACTTTCAGAAAGTAATCATTGGATGCAAATCTCAAACCAGCTTCATTTTTAGAGTCAGCCTGATTCAAGATGGCTGCTACAACTAATCAACCTGAGAAAACACAAATGTGGCTATAGCTCAGTCAGTTTTACAGATATTGAGCTAATATTTGGTGTGGTAGAAACTGAGAGTCAGCCCCAATACATACTCTTGAGGTCTAACAAATCGCATGAGATATTGCTATATTAAATGAGACAATGGTATTTTTAGGGTTTGACCAGAGTGGCTATGTCACTAAATTTTCTTAACATAAAATAATTTTTGTTTCAAACTAGCATGAAAGGTGGTTGGTTCTTCAAAGAGTTCTAGTCTTTTAATCATCTAAACAATTCAACAAAAAATAAGAATGGTGACTTCAATCTGCAGTTCTACTAAGAGGAACGCCCCATTTCTGGACTGTTTAAGTTTTGTTTCACCAACAAAGGGGTTTGTTTTATTTCATAACTCTTAGTTTAATAGAGTATGCGTAACAAGAGAAGTCTCCCTTATATTGATTTTAGGGAAATGTTTACTGAGGTAATGAATCATGTGAGAATTGTAGCGGATGGATGGATGGAATTTGAGCAATGAGACAATGTTCTGAGGTGTCTGTGCATCTGTTCTTCCTAAAACATTTATTCTAAACTGACACAACTTTTTTTTTTTCCTTAATACTGTTGTGCATGTTTGTTCTTGATTAGTGGTAGATCATCAACACTTCCTTTTGTTAAATGTAGTCTCTATCTGAGGCGTTCTTTGCTTAAACCCTGTGGGTTCTTTGCTAAGCCCGAAAACATTCATATAGGATGGGTAATAGATCTAATACAAGTTTATAAAATTGAAAAGAAAAATAGATCCACTAATTTGCCATGTCTCTTTTAATATCCTATTGAATTATTCATTACATTCCTTTCAGATAGATAGTCCTCCCCTGATAGCCTGATAGCTTTCATGCCAATCTTTAGTGAAAGTCTGCAAGGATTTTGTAAGAGTCAGGAGAAACTGTGTGTCTTAGTGAGTGTGTGTGTGAAGCCAAACATCTATTTGGTACAGTGCACTGAGACATGTAGTTTTACAGGCAGAACAGGATCAATACTTTTCATCATGTCCTGGGAAAACATTGATTCTTTCATGCCAAACGCCTCGGACAATCGGTCTTAGCAGGCAATTAGAGCTCAGGAGGGAACAGACAGTGTGAGATCAACCAAGAAGTTAGCTGCAGGCTTTGGACACCTTCTTACCCCTGCTAGTTAGAAACATGTTGTCCTTCATTAGATGAAGGAACTTCTGGTGTTTTATGTGGAGAGTCTAATCAATGGCAAATAAAGAACACATTCATTCAGTATAGTCAAATGTTAACACAGTTACAGGTGTTATGACTTAAATGTTAATTTAAAAGCAACATCCAGCTTCATAAGGAAACAGTTCTTCTCAGTAATTAGCATAAACTCTGGAGGTATGAGGTAGTGGATTTGTCCTGCTCATCATTTCCGTACTCCAACCCATAAAGTTATTGTTTATGTCCACACTAGCAAGTGTGTGCAGATGGAGCTGTGACCAGACTAATTAATGACAATAGCAGAATATTAAACAAATAAAGGCCCACTATTCCTTGAAGGACTGCATATCAGGCACCACCTTTTATGCTAGCGTTTTATCTAAGATCATAATGATGAGAAATGACAGAGTTGTAGCCGTTTTGAAAATAACATTTTGCATGATCTCATGCGATATCACAAGATGTCACTCTCAGAGTATGTATTATGAATGACTTTCAACTGCTACCACATCAAATTGTATTTTTAAGTTTAAGTTTTAGACAGATGAGGAGATCTCAGATTTCTGCTTTCGAAAACCTACAATGAAGTATTAGGCCTGATACCCAGTCATTTTCCTTCTAATTCCCACCTTCATGCATGTGACCAAAACAGCCATGCAAACAAAGACTCTAATGACCCTCAGGGGAGCACGAAGTGAGATTAATCTGCATGAGAATATAGCTGCATAAACAGAGCCTATTCTCATCTGACTACGTACAGTCAGCTCACCACACATAGAGGGAGGGGTCTAGCTGTTTCTCCACTGATTAAATAAAACAACACCCAGAAAATGTCAAGAAAAAAAACCCGACAGGCCTTCTAAGAAATTCAATTTATATGTTTTTAAATTACACAACTATTTGATCTTGAACCTGAACCTTTTGGTTCATTTTTTTAAATAAAAATAAGCAGTTATATTAAATCAGTAATATGATAAATTAAAGAAACCAAATACTGCTAATTCAATCCATTTAGGTACTTTGCTTAAAATGAATATTCCTTTTACTGAATAAAGACTGTCCCATGGTGCTTTCCTTACTAACTTGTTCATTAGGCCAAGGATCTCTATTTTTTTATTTTAACAAACTTTGAGCTATTTTGTTTTGTGTGCTTGTGGGGCATTCTGAATTTCTTTAATCCATGGCTATCCCTGAACTACTTAGTGAGGACAAAGCTTTAAATAATTATTACTTTTTATACTTTTTCTAAAGGGCCAAGCATTTTAGAACCAGTTGACATCACTATATTTAGTAAATCTAACATTTATCATAACTGCCTAGTAAGATGAGAAAATGAGGAGAAAAGTAGTTTATTATAAGTTTGTTTTTAAAATGCTGGATGGAAGAGCTTAAAATTGAAAATATTGAAATTCAATAATGATTTTTTTGAATAATGATTTGCAACTTCCATTTGTGACAATCTATGACAGAGGCAGATTCTTATTTTGAAAACTATTAACCAGACCTATTCAACAAGTGGTCTACAGGCTGGGTTTTCTGAGCCACTCAAAGCTGTGAGAATACCAAATCAATTTGTCTGAATATAATACTAAAAATTGCTACTTTTATGCTTTATGCTTTATACTTCAAACGTCTGGTGGCACAGTGGTGTAGTGGTTAGAGCTGTTGCCTCTTAGCAAGAAGGTTGCAGGATTGCTTCCCGGCCTGCGGCCTTTCTTGGTGGAGTTTGCATGTTCTCCCTGTGCACACGTGGGTTTACTCTGGGTACTCCGGTTTCCTCCCACAGACTAAAAACATCCATGTTAGGTTAATTAATGACTCTAAAATTGTCCCTAGGTTTGAGTAAGAGTGTGAATGGTTGTTTGTCTCGTTAGTCTCTATGTGGCCCTGTAATGAACTTGCGACTTGTCCAGGGTGTCCCCCGCCTCTCGCACAGTGACTGCTGGGGATAGGCATCAGCTCCCCATGACCCGGAATGAAGAAGCGGGTAAAGAAAATGGATGGACTTTAAACGTCTTAAAAAGCTACTCAAAGAAGCTCAGTTCAAAAAGTACCTACTTGAATATGTATGCAATCATTCATTTTAAGTTATAGATTTTTATTTAATTGGTATTAATCTGTAGAAATTTGATTTCACTTTGACATCGAAGTAGTTTTTTTGTTGTTGTTTTTTTATGTATAACGACCATGATTAATTTATGACAGCAACAAAAGCAAAAACCATCCAAGGGGGTAAATACATTTTGTAGGCACTGTAGAGTTAAGGTTTGGTGTGGTAGTAACTGAGTGTCATTCACTCTACTTTCTTTGAGTTCTAACATGTCACACTATCTCACAAAATTGTGCATAATGTCATTTACAAGGTTTGACCTAAACAACTTTCATAATTTTTACACATAAAATGGTCCTAATTTAAAACTTTCACATGAATGGCAACTGGGGATATGCATTCCTTTAAGGAATCCTCCTGCAGTTTTTTCTTCTGCTTTTTTATGTAAAAGTGATAACAGATTACTGTCATGATGTGGAGTGACGAAAGTGAACCCAGAGCGCAGACTCATGTTACCAAACAATAATTTATTAAAGAATGAAGCACAAAACAAAAGCTGACGTGGCAGCAAAAACAAAATAAAGAACAAACTAAAACTAACATAAATAGAAACATGGACAAGCAGGACGGAAAACGAACAACCAGAAACGAGCTACAAACCAGAGACAAACCTTAGACAATGGACCAGCGAGGTATGGAGAGAAATGACTGGGTTTTAAAGACTGGGGATAACGAGGTGAGTGGGAACAGGTGGACTGATTGCTGAGTAGGGACAGGTGAAGATGGGCGTGTCTGACAGAGAAGTGAATGACTGGGGGAGAGTGAACATGAACATGAACATGAACATGAGACAAAAACGAAAAGTACAACCAAACAAAACAAAAACCAAAGAACTAAAATCAAAATAAAACAAAAACAAAACCTAGAAAAAAAGCCAAATCACCACAATTACAAAGATGCTTCACTTCTAGTTCTGAAGCAAAAATTCAGAGCTCAGATATAATGGGAGTTGATGAGATTTTAGATGTTGGCAGTCTGCACTATGGGAGGATTTAAGTGTAGGGCCTATAAAGGTCAGAGACACACTGGGTGAAAGGAGACAAAAATGCCTATATTTTGGTGCATAAACTATGTAAGAAGTATAAAGTTTGGGTGAGTTAGAAGAGTTTGCAAATATTTAGAGAAGTTTAACCCTGCTGTGGCCTTCGGGTCAAATTAACCCAAAGTTACAAGGGTTTTTCTACCTGTCTCCATCTCTCTCTCTTTTGAGGATTTCAGAAGGGTTAAACGTCTCACCTTATCCCTGATCAAGCTGCATGTTTTGTTTGTTGTTGTTTTTTAAACACAGTGGGAAGAGCAGCAAAATCATGACAAAAACCAAAGAACGGTGAAATGCTAAGAGGGTGCTCTAATGGGTATGTATTGGCATCTCTAATTATACTGTGCATAGAAGGGGTTGAGGAACTCGATGTCCCTCATGTTTCTAACTTGAAGAACATCAAGTTAGAAAATATGAATCATTATTTGACTGAACAGCACACTGTGGACTCTATGAAACATTTCCAACATAACCTTATGATGCTTATATACTGTTAGGACTGGGATGAGCATTGGCATGCAGAATCACGTTTCCAAAGCTCTCGGCATGCCTCAGATCTTCCCATTCTCCCACGTACATGTATGTTGAAAACTGCAGCGGTCAGACCCTCACAGCTTTCATCAAAGCCTGGGCCTGCAGCTCCCTGAAAGCATGCCCAGGGCTACGCTGGCTCGAGAAATCCCTTCTCAGCCCCCGCAGACATAAAAATAAAAAATAAAATCAATCCCTGTAGGCGCTTGGGAAGAAAGAGACTACACATTACGTTTCATACGGATGTTTCATGTTGTGTATGCCTCCTCACATCTGCAGGATGAAGGATTTCAGAACCACATTATTAAAAATCAGACAGGAGGGCTTAAGGAAAAACTGATGACTTGCAAAAACATAAGAAATCAGTCTAATTACTAAGTTCCAAATCACTTTGCAGCACTCCATTTCATACTTGTGGCACAAAGCAAGTTCACAAACAGAAAACCTGAACAATGAACTACAAAATAGTATATTCAGGGTTTCCCACAGAAAAGAGGCTAAGCCTGGTGGTAGGTGGCGCCGGCTGATTGTCAGCCGACCGTGATTTAGTAAAAAAAAAAAAAAGTTAAAAATGACAGGAAAATTGAAAATATGGTTATTTATTATGTGATATTGTAAGATATTTGTGTCATATATTTACACAACTACAGTTTTATGAAAAAGTCACTTTTGTAATACTTTTTTTAAACAAAAATACAATTTAAGTAAATACAAATATCAGGTTTAACCAAAATGTCAAAAAGAGCAGCTGGAGGACAGACAGACACTGGAGACTGAGATAAAAAGTAATTAGTTTTATTACCAGGGCTTGGGTGGGTATTGCTCCAGGTGTGGAAAGGAAAGCCAGAGGTGAGTAAGTTGGTCGCAAACAGGCAGGTAGCGATTAGCAGGAGGATAAGGAATCAGTTTCTTACTGGTAAGAGCTGGGAATGCAGCGGTGAAGTGTGGGTAGACGTTCAGAGGGTGAGTATTTACATGTGAAGGTTGTCACGTGCTCTCTGCGTTTCAGCGGTGGATATTTACAAGTGAAGATAGTTGCAGGCACTCGAGAGTTCGGTGGCGAATATTTACAGGTGGAGGCAGACAGGCAACAACGTAGATCAGGTCGGATGAGTGGCTTACGAGAGAATCCCTCAGGCAACAACTCCGGGACACAGAAACTCTGGGAGTACACAGAAGACAAAGGCATTTAGAAAAACTCAAGTAATAAATAATAGAGGTGGCCAAGAAGCTTTACCAAAGGCAAGCGATGCTCCAGCACCGATCTGACCTTCACTGCAGCCTTAAATACCCAGAAAGGTGATGGTCTAGATCTGCTGCAGCAGAAGATGATTAGGCAGCCGACCAATATGGAACCAGAGACAGCAACCAGGAAGCAAACTCGCAGAATGCCACAACAAATTGACTGACAAGCCTAGAACATAAAAAATATTGCAGATGTTACATTTTATTTATTGGTTGGTTAATTCATTTTAGTCAGTGTAATGTATTTATATTATGAACTGTTTACGTTTGCTTTTTTTGTGCTGCCATCTCAATGCTTGTTCAATGATGGAGTAAGCCAATATGCGCATTCAGCACATCTTGCCTTTACAACGTACAAGGAGCTTCAATGAAGACCCTAAAAAAGTGATACACAAAGGTGTTGAGAGAATTTCAAGGATTGCTCCTTTTAGTATAATTAAACCAAGAATAAACAGTCTTGTCTTTACTGACTTAAACAGAATAAACAAAGAAGAGAGGGGATCCATTAAAACATTTTCACATACATTACATTGAAATAGGTTTGTGATTTATTTTGAGGGTTTTTTTCTTAAAAAAATGTCTTTCACTGTCTTGCGCAGGTCATTTGGTCTCGCGTGCGGGTCCTATGTTTGCGCATGCCAGTCATTGGGTCTGGTGCACAGGTAATAAGTTTGCGCGGGGGTGATTCGCTATCACGCGCCAGTCTTTGGATGTCGTGTGCAGCTCATTCGGTCTCGCGCATGGGTCTGTACGTAGAGCTTTTGTCCGCTTTGGCGCTTCATACTCCTCTGACTTGGAAAAAAAGGAGTCCAATGTCTTTTGATCCTTTCTCCGTGACATGTTGTATGTTGTAATAGGTATTACCATGTAAAGAGGTAGAGAAAGGTTGCGGTTTTGGGGGTGCGGGTGGAAAAAAATGTGTATAAAAAATTACGTATTCTACAATAAACAGGTAGAGCTTAGCCTGGCGGCAGGGGCAGTAATGCCTGGCGGCCCACCAGGCTTATAATACACTGGGGGAAACCCTGTATACTCATATGTTTGAGTTAATTTTTCAGAAGAAAACAATGTTTTGGTATGCAATAATATTAATATTACCTGCCAACGAAAGGTGAAGGCAGGTAGTGATGTTTTTGTCCATGGCTGTGTGTCTGTCTGTTAGCAAAATATCCAATGACCCATTGGACAAATGGATACATCTGCAAGTGATTCACTTTTGGACTCAACCTGATCCTAGTTGGCTGCCACAGCCAGCTGATTTTAAAACCATAAAATGTCTATAACTCAATCCGTTTGACAGATATTGAGCTAAAATTTGATGTGGTAGTAGCTGAGACTGATCCCCAATACATATCCTGTGAGCTAAAAGGTCTTTTTTTTGTACTCATTACTTAAAGTCCAATCTGTCTATCAGCAAAATATTCTATGACCATCTGAGTGGATTTTGATAAAATGTTCAGGAAATAATCACTGGATGAACATCAACAACGACTGAATTTTAGAGCAACCTGTTTCAAAATGGTTACCAGAGCCAGCTGACCTTAGAAAACGCATAAATGGCTATAACTCATTCCGTTTTATAGACACTGAGCTAACATTAATTGTGCTTGTCACAACACATACTCTTAGAGACACATACGTTTCATATTAATGCATGAGATCATGTATAATGCTCTTTTTTTTTGAGGTTTGACCAAAATGCCTAGAACTCCATCATTTCACAAAATAGAATGATCTTAGTCTAAAACTGGCATGAAATGTGACAGGGGATTGTCATGGCTGGAGCTGAGCATGGCGAACCCAATATGCAGACTCATACTTCCTTCTTTTTTTAAAAAATGTAATTTATTTCTAAAGGACAGAAAACAAAAGGCTGTTGTGGCAGCAAAAACTAAACAAAACAAAATCCAAAGCGGCGAGACGAGACGAGACGAGAGACACTGCACAATGGACAATACACAATGAACCAGCAGGGTAGTGGAGAAAGTGACCGGGTTTTAAAGCTTAGGATGATTATGGGAAGTGGGCACAGGTGAGTGATTTTAATAGCGGACAAGTAGAGATGGGCGTGGCAATTAACAAGAGCTGACAGAGGATAAGTGGAGAAAGAAGACAAATGGGCAACAAACAGGAAAACAAAACAACAAAGACAGTAAACCAAACCTAAAAGAAAACAGAAACAAAACACTAAATACAGAAAGAAACACTACCAAAACAAAACCTGACAGGGGATATGCATTCCTTCAATCAATGCCAGGCCTATCTTTTACAATAATTATTTATTGTAATATTTTTTGTCATAAACCATTCATATATTTTCTTAATTACAGCTATTTTGGATCTTAATAGCTTAAAAATAATTTAAAATGTTTTATATTTAAAGAAAACAAAATAAACAAACAACCAAAAATAAAAAATAAACCAATGACAGTACAGAAAGACTTGATGTTTGTTGAACAGTTTCAAATTTGATTTTTTTTTTTTTTTGTTCTCAGTTGGTTATGGCTCAGAAAAAAAAATGGACTTTGTGTTATGAATTACATTAATGTGAATCTCTAAAAATGGTTTATCCAGATCATTGTCATGGTACCTGGTTTCAATGTTTTCAATAATTTTTTCAGGATGGACTTTCTCTCGAAGCTGCTGAAATGTCATCATTGAAAAAATAAATGGGGCTAAAGGGGAACCATATAAAATATGTCACCAAAAAGATAAACATTAATATCCAAATAATAACCTCTACCAAGAAAATACAGAAATAAATTAAAAGCCTAGCATTTCTTGAAGGAATGCATATTACCTGCCACTTTTCATGCCAGAGTTTTAGACAAAGATCATCTTATGTTGGCATGATAGAGCCATTCTGATCAAACCTTAAAAATAACATTATGCATGATCTCATGTGATACCGCAAGATGTTACACTCAGTAAGTGTTATATATGACTCTCAGCTACTGCCACATCAACTTTAGCTCGAAATCTGTAAATTTAGCGACATTATACCCATTTTTATGTTGGCTAATGTCAATTAGCTGTGGCAGCCATCTTGAATTGGATTGACTCCAAAAGTTTTAGACATACACTACAATGCCAAAAGTATTCATTTACCCATCTAAATAATTGAAATCAGGTGTTCCAACCCCTTCCACCAGAGTATAAAATGAAGCACCTAGGCATGCAGACTGCTTCTAGAAAAATTTGTGTAAGGAGTCGTTCTCAGGAGCTCAGTGAATTCCAGCGTGATGCAGTGACAGGATGCCAGCTGTGCAATAAGTCCAGTCGTCAAATTTCCTCACTACTAAATATTCCACAGTGAACTGTTAGTGGTGTTATAACAAATTGAAAGGGATTGGGAATGACAGCAGGCTCAGAGGATGCTGAGGAGCATAGTGTACAGAGGTCACCAACATTCTGCAGAGTCAACAGCTACAGACCTCCAATCGCACTTCTCTGTCTGACAATCTGATTGACAAGTCTGGGTTTGATGGTTGCCAGGAGGACGGTACTTGTCTGACTGCACTGTGCCAAGTGTAAAGTTTGGTGGAGGGGCATTATGGTGTGGGGTTGTTTTTTAAGAGTTGGAATGGCCGCTTAGTTCCAGTGAAAGGAACTCTTCATGCTTCAACATACCAAGACATTTTGGAGCATCGGTGCACAAAGCAAGGTCCGGAAAAGACATGGATTAGCGAGTGTGGTGTGAAAGAACTTGACTGGCCTGCACAGAATCCTGACCTCAACCTGATAAAACACCTTTGGGATGAATTAGAGCAGAGACTGTGAGCCAGGCCTGTCCAACATCAGTGTCTGAAATCACAGATGAGCTTCTGGAAGAATGGTCAAAAATTCCCATAAACATTCCTAAACCTGTGGAAAGCATTCCCAGAGGAGTTCAAGCTGTTATAGCTGCAAAGGGTGGACCAACATCATATTAAACCCTATGGATTAAGAATGAGATGTGACTCAAGTTCATATGTGTGTGAAGGGAGGCAAACAAATACTTTTGGCAATATAATGTACCTCCAATGAATACTTTTTTAAACGTTTCAATAAAGTCTATCAATTAGTTAGCAAGATATTTTGCTAACACAGCATACAACTGAACACATGCACACACAGTCATGAGTAAAAACATGATTGTCTATGGGGAGGCAATATTTAAGTTTACTGACAGCAATAGTTGCACATACAAGCTTGGAGAGTAGAGTGAGTAAAGACAGCAGCAGAGGGAGGAAATGTGGTCGGTTTGTCCTCCAACAGTCTAAACCTATAGCAGCACAACTAACGGATAGATCAGGAAACCTAAATTAACCCCAACTGTTTGTTACATGCAGTGCTTTTTGTTAGTTTCTTTTCCCCTCCCTCTGCTTTTCCTTCAGGTGCTAATTGTCAGGTGAGACCAACTTGTGTGCTCCAGCCTTGCCTTCAAATGGGCTAGTCATCTTGCTGGAGTTCTCTATATAATGAACACCTGAAGTATAATTTTTGCTTTCAGTGAGAGAGGTCCAGGATTCGCGTCCTAGACAAGCCCCTACTTGTATTACAAACCTTATTTGAATAAAAGGAGAAGTAACAGGACAACCCCATATTTTGACCAAATTTGAATTTTCTACACAAGAAACACCTGGCTGATTGAGCTAGTGTCAGCACATGCTGTCATGTTCGCCTGTGTTGCAACACTGTTTTAGAGGCAATGTGTGAAAAAGGTTTGTGGAGGGAGATTGTGGACTAGGTACACTTAGGGCATCCTATATAGTTGCACACATAGTTTATTTATGGTAAATTGGCTGTACTTATATAGTACCTTTCAAGCAAACCAGGCCACTCAAAGGGCTTTACAACACAATTTGTGCCCTCATTTTCCCATCCACACACACATTCATACAGCACTCTCCTACAGATCTACATAGCTAATCTGACTAAATCATTCTATAGAGTCTAATCAGTGCTTTAGATCACATTCATACACCAATGGGACACATCGAAGACAATGAGCAGTTCAGTGTCTTGCCCAGGGGCACTTCAACATGTGGCTGCATAGTGATGTAACTGAACCTAATTGAAGGACAACTGCTCTAACCACTGACCCATCCACCCAATGTTAAACACACTAGGTGGACCACAGGTACAAGATTTAAATTAAATTAAATTAAATTTTAACTAGGATTTTACACTATGAAGGTGAGCTAAGTAATGAAAATGTCTTAGTCACATTGTTGGACATTGGACTACAACTGATGATCCATACGTTGGTGCCACACTCGATACAAGTTTTGAAAAATAACTTTTTCTTAACAAGACCAGTTTTATTTGTTTTGTGTCTAGATGAGTTCTGAGTCAGTCCATGTTTTGTAATATTAATTCATTTTATTTGGTACAACTTTCCATCCCTTTCTTCCCTACAACTGGTAGGACATTGTGTTTGTTATTTTTGTAAAATCAATAAATAAAAATATTTCATGCACTAAGCAACTGTTTCTGTCTAAGTCTGGGGCTGTCTGGGGCTGTCTTGTCTCCCCCCCCTTAATCATTTAAGGATCATAACACAAGTGGGGGGCTCGTCTGGAACCTGAACCCGGGGCATCTTACACCCAAATCGAGACTCATAATTCAGGTGTTCCTTATATAAAGAACTCCAGCAAGATGATTGTCCCATTTGAAGTCAAGGCTGGAGTACACAGGTTGGTCTCACGTGACAATCAGTACTTGAAGGAAAAGCCGAGGGAGGGTCTGCAAGTAACATTAGTCTTAAAAGTAGACAGGGTGTCAGCCTCACTGACAGAAATTGGAAGTTGGTTCCACGAGAGAAGCCTGAACTGAAAGCTCTGTCTCTCATTTTACAAACTCTAGGAACCACAAGTAAACCTTCAGTATGCGAGCGAAGTGCTCTGTTAGGAAAATATGGAACAATAAGATCTTTAATATAATGGATGGAGCTTGGTTGTTGAGAGTTTGTATGTTAGAAGTAATATTTGAAATTCTATTTAGAATATCTCCAATTCATCTTTTGACACAGAAAATATCCTCTGCAGCATAGCATGTTTTAGCAACACTGTTAAAAGAGCTAAAAAGAAAAGAAAAAAATCAATCAAACAGTATTTTTTTAATTTCTTCTGACTTCTTTGACATGCAGCTCAAGCTGATTGTTAATTGTGAAAACATGGAATGTTGTTTAGCCTTTTTTAGTTCCTTGTTTACTGTATGGGAGTGAGTCAGGCTGCAGGGATTTCTACAACTAGGCTGTTTACGGGGGGATAAAAGAATTCAGGCTGTTAAGGATGCAGCTCCAGCTTTTCTCAAATGTCTGCAAGCAGCATCGCTTTAAACACCACTGACTGCCCGAGGACACAAAGTACCTTGCTGGAAAATGAACTTGTTCCAGTTGATGGGGGTAAAAAAATACTCCTACCAAGTGAGGTCTAAAGTGCGCAGGTTTGCAAACATCTTTCTTCACTGTGCACAGAGCAATCCTGAGGTTCGACTAGAATTAAAGATACATGAGGTTTAGAAAAGACAAAAGGAGAGAGGTGCAGGAGTGAAAACAAGTTTGGTGTCACATTCTGACCCAAAGAGAATGAACAGCACAATAGCTCAGTGTTCTGACTTGTGGAAGGATACAAATGCGGGAGACATGTTCATGATCCAAAACACTTTAATAACTAAACAAAGTCACAAAAAGTTAAAAAGTCCAAATGAAGTATAACAGGATGGCAACACGACATAAGGCAAACAGAGGATACAAGAAAAGATGAAGAATACAGATGAAAATGGCATCACTAGATGTTCTCAGTTAACTGACAATGGCAGGAATTACAAGACTGGATCCACTTTGACTATTCCTTTAACTTTTAAAACCCTTTTCCATGTCTTAGCTACTATTACTAAATTATTTCTAGTCTAAAGCATTAAATGAAGTTCCTTTGAGGTTTTGGTATAACATTGCCTGCTACAAAGTAGCTGGATTATTTTTGACCTGTTCCAACATCAATACTGCTGCATGGCAGACTGTCAGACTTGGCAGTGGTAAATTAAACAGTACTCCGGCTTCACAACAGTTGTTTACATCCACCTCCATTATCTACCAACACCATCAACAAGCTGACTGACTGGGTTCACACAGCTCCACAAAAACATTTAAATAAGCTGGGTGGAACCTGTGAAGAAGAGTAGGAATATATTGGAAGAAGCCATAGGCAGAAATTTCATTCTAGGTGTCAGAGTTCCCAATTAATAGAACAATATCCTGTTTCTATTCATGACCATTTCTCCAGTCAAGCCTGCAGATGCAATTTCAGCTGTTTGATGCTGTTAAACCTTCAATGAGGAACCGCTGAAGACATGATTGCAGTGGAATATTGCCTCAAAGGGTTTGTGCTTCTGAACAGACTAAATGCACAAACAAGCAATTATTTCTAAATAAATAACTTCTGCCGATGAAATGCAAAAGGAACATTGTTAGCCAGCTGCACATAACGGTCATTCACTTGGACATTAGAAACTTTGTTTTCAATTTAAAAGTCAGAATTGAAATCCAAGCATTTGTTGAAGGAATAGATATTACCAACAGGGTTTTAAATTAAGATTATATTGTGTTGAGAATTTCTGAATTTGTAGATGTTTTGGTCAAACCTTGATTAATAAAATTATTTGCAATCTCATGTGTTGTAAATGACTCCCACCTACTACCACACTAAATTTTAGTTCAGTATCTGTAAAATGGACGGAGTTTTACCCTTTTTTGGTTTTAAGGTTTAAGGTTTTAAGCAAACATCTCATGCAATGAGTAGGAGTATAGGTTATGAGGGTCTCTCAGCTACAACCACACCAAGTTTCGGCCAAAATCTGTAAAACTGACTGAATTATTGCAAATTTTGTGTTTTCTAAAGTTAATTGGATGTGGCGGCTGTCTTGATTTGGGTTGGCTCCAAAAGTTAATCAGTTCTAGATGATTATTTCCTTAAAGTCTTGATAAAATCTATCAACGGCTCATGAAATTTACCTGTTTGTCACTGGATGAGGGGCAGGGTACACCCTGGACAGGATACAGGTCCATCATAGGGGGCACATAGATGTAAACAAGACACACAACCATTCACACACACACTGAGCCCTAAGGACAACTTAGAGTGACCCATTAACTTAACATCATGATTTTAGACTGTGGGAGGACACCAGAGTACCTGGAAAAAACCCACACAGAAAGAACCCAGCTGAGATTCAAACGAAGCATTTGGTATAACCCACACTTCTTTTGTTTTACATTTTCTTTGCTTTTTCAGTTTTCTCAAATCTACCTTGACTTCTGGAAAGAGCCAAGGACATACATTACTGACTGGAGGGAATCGCCTTGTTTTCAATTTCTTATCCACAAAAAAGTCATTCCTCTGGAACTTGGCGTATTCCCAACAGACCTGAAGTACTTTTGTTATGAAGTTTACTTTTGAAGTACTTTCTTTTAGTTGGATCCAATGAATATGTGGCTCACCTTAGCTCTAATGGAGTTTCTCCTGCTTCTATCAGCACTGCATTGTTAGGAGTTGACTTAAAAGTTATAATATACAGTGCCCTGAAAAAAGTATTCAGACCCCTGAAACTTTGCAACAATTTTTCAAGATACAACTACAAAGTTCAAAGTATTTTAGGTGGAATGTAGTCGTGAAAGACCAACACAAAGTAGCACATAATTGTGAAGTGAAGAATGGGTAGGGCAAAGGCTAAGCTTTGTCTGGAACAAGTCGAAGGTATAAATCTGAGAAGGGAACAAACATCAATATTAATTCAACAGTATTCATGTCATTTACATATTATTTTACTTGACCAAATGTCCCTGCCTTCTCTTGTTGGAAATTGAAGCCAGCAGGATCTTTTTTATAAGAGCTGCCATTTTGTATTTTTGGGGTCAAAATGGATTTACTAGGGATGTGGGGCTTTAAGTCCTGCCTACTCCCCTGCACACTTGTGGCGTTAAACGAGCAAGGTAAGAACAGTAGCAAGGTAAGAACTTTATCAGCAGAACATATTATTTATACTAGGAATGTCCTGTGAGGACACTTTACTCACTCCGGCTTCAAATTCCAAGGTCATGAAGTCTAATATTTCCTTACATGTTTATGAATTGTTCATGTTTTTGAGCCATGGAAACTAACTACTCTACAGACAGATGTATACCTGATAAAAATAAAATTGAAAAAAAATTTAGATGTTGCAACTTTTTGAGATTTGGAGTTGCACAAAAATCACAAATGGAGGAAAGATAGCAAAAATCCAGATGACAACATAGCAACACATACAATATTGTCAGAGTAGAATAAAGCCTACAGTTTGACTTTAATTTAACAGAAAGGAATTTGTACTTTAAATGTATTTTGCCAAGCAACTACCTTTGGAACAGCATGAGTAGGAAAACAATACTAATTTCACTACAGAAGAGGATTAAGGTCATAAATCTGCATTTAGAGCAACTATGGGTCAAAATTAGCTGGAAAATGTTGAGAAAACCACATGACTGTGCATCCCTACTCTGTATTTTTTTCCAACTTTCCTTCAATTACTCCATCTACCCAGCAGTGGATGCTCTTACAACACAAATGGAGAGTTAATCCAGTTTCCTAATCTCCTATGTTCGACTCCTAGTTCTATTTTTATTGGCGCTTAGGGCCAAGATTAAACTTTTTTTCTCACACACACTGAGTTATTCAGGAGGATAAAACTATGATGGCTACGTTTGCACTACTCCTGATTGCTTCATAGCTGAACTGCTGTCTGCACGTGATTGTGAAGCTGTTACTGTGAGGACCACCTGAGGTGTGTAGAAACAGCACAGAGAATATGACATAATCGTCTTAGCATTTTGGGATGTGCTCTTTCTTGTGCTTGCCACAGAGGGTAGGACACATCATTCACACAGATGTTAAGCGGGAAACTGTTCGGGCTGTAATGGCTTGTAATACTCACTAATCTTTTTGCTTTCAGAGGCAGCTGTTGCTCCATGTGAGTCGTTAAAGCTGCAGTGTATGATGTATCAAAATCAAACAGCCTGAAAACTCCCACCCCCTTCTGTCAGAGCTCCCTCCAAAATCACACTTCTGCACCATGTGCACGTGCACTGTTCAGTCAGCTGGATGAGCAGCCAGTAAGTGCTGCTTACGAACTTCACTGTTACCGATCCACCAGCAAGAAAACGTTGATCTTTGTGAATGCCAAAAGTGGCTATTATAGTGGCTCTGTAATGGCCACTCACAGCTGTTCAGCAAGATATTTATCTGGGAGGCTTAGTGAAAGTATTTGATATGCTGTAGGATTTTTCGCCTAATACTTTACAATAGCAGCAAGTTGGCCCCGAGCTGTTGTAACTGATCCTCAAGATCCAGCAGATCAGATCGGAGTTGATGTTTGAGTTAATCCCACATGTTTGAGTGGGTAAAGATCAGGAGACTTGGCTGGAGGACCTCAAAACAATGCAGGCAGTCTGTAGACACATGTGTCCTGTGTGGACAGGTGTTTTCTTTTTGAACGACTGTACCAGGGTACTCTCACAGGAGGGGTTTGTGAACGTAGGGTGTCACTGATGTAGCTCAGTGCCATCAGGATCCCCTGAATCATTGCCAGAGGTGATCTGAAGTCTGTAGTAGACTGAGTTCTGTAGATTGCAGTGATGGGTGCACAGTCAGAGTGCATGCAGATGGGCCGTTACACAAGGAGACTACTGGTCCAACAATCATTTTCAGCACAGAAAAAATGAATTAACAGAGTCACTGAACTGACTCGAGCTGATAATGATAGCCTGCTCATTATTAGCTGAGCTAATTTGTTTTTTGCGCATCAGTACACCCTGAGCCTGAGGTTTATGTATGCATAGGGGGAGCAAAGGCTGACCGATGTTCAAACCAATACAAGAAATGCTGCAACTCACACTGATGAAACAAGTTCAATTCTTGTTCTAACTGAACGGGATTCTGGAATATATATCTGCACATGCATATACAGTACATAATCAACAAAAGTCTGCCAATGTTACAGATATTAACTTAAAATTTCATGTGGTAGTCACTAAGAGTAATTCACAACACATATTCTAAACGTGATATCTTGTGATATTACGAGATCGTGCATAACGTTATTTTCAAGGTTTGATCAAAATGACTACAAATACATCATTTCTCAACATAAGCCAATGGCGGCAGGTGATATGCATTCCTTCGAGAAATGCTAGGGCTTTAATTTAAGCTGCATTTATCCTCTGCTGCTGCGTTTTTTGCAACAACTGCCCACCTGTGCGGTTCTTTGGTTTCTTGTGATGATATAGGGTTGAAAACAAGAATTTTTGTAAGAAAAATGTCCACCTGTAGCCACGATTGATACCTGACTTGATTTACGGTCCAATCTCATGCAGACTGCAACTATTTGTGTGGGCACCATGGCTCTCCTTCTGTGAATGACGAAAGTGATCAGTATCTGAATGTTGTTAGTTTGACAGATTGATGAAGCCATTAATGTTATTTATCTAATATAGGTAACAAAAAGAAAAAACAACTTAAAACATTCAATGTGTTTAAAACACTCCATCAGCACTCCATCAAAAGATCAGTGCATTAGGCTTAGTTCACTAAGAGGGATACTTCATACAAAAATTAATACTCAACAGGAGAGGGGGAAGGTGTTTGACATTATAAATTGTTGCATATGTAAGTAGCTCTTCTTGTTGTACAGTAACTTCACTGAACTCACTCCCACACTCAGGAAATGCAAAAACCCATTATGTTTATCTCATCAACTTGTTAAAAATGATTATGATCATACACTGGTCACTATCAGGACAGTTAGAATTCCCCACGTTTTTTTTTTTTTTCAAAGTCTCAAGTTCACATAAAAGTTCTTAGTTCATGGTAGCATTGTCTTTAAACCAGTGGTGGCAAACTCTGGTTTGTAACCAAGGATGAACCAGAGTTGTGGTAGAAAATTCCTGATATCCTGGCTGATTTCTTTTGCCTTTCCCATGATGTCACACAAAGAAGCAGTGTGTTTGAGGTGTGCCTTAAAATGCATCCACAGCTGTGCCTCCAATTAATTCAAATGTTGTCAACCAATCAAAAGCTTCCAAAGCCATGACATCATCATCATCATCATCTTGGCTTTCCAATACTGTTTAAAGGCAAAGTAATCTTAGTGCCTGTAAACATGTGACTTTGAAGGAAAAAAATGTCTTCCTCTCATCGTTCTGGCATTTAACAAATAGAAATCATTTTGGGAATCCTAGCTGACTTAAAACAGGAAAGGTTTAGTCTGCTTTAATGTTGGACAGTGAAAAAATAAGGGTTGTGTCTTTTTATACAGTGTACGTAAACTTCTGGTTACAACTGTAAACTATTTGTAAGCTAAGCAATTAACCACAAACTCAAATAAAATCTTTTCATTTGAAGTTTTATAAAATGTCATGTGTTGCTGCTCACCTGAACTCGTTCGGACTTCTATTAGGAACCAGATTCTTTTTCAATATGTCCTGAGATTTAAAACCGTAGAAATAAAAGAGCACATCCTCGCTTCTTAACCACAACTGTAAGTCCAGATTTATTCTCCGTCACAGTTGCTGACTCACCTTGTTGTTTGTAAATCAAATGAAAGAAAGCAAGAAACGTTGCAATGTGCAAAAGGAAGGGGCAGCTCATTTTATTTTCACTTTCCAAGTGGGTGTTACCAACAAGTGGCCACAAAACTGCTTTACCAGGCATGAAATGAAATATGATGTAGCATTAAGCAACATGCCACCTTCTTCTGCAACATCTTATTGCTTCAGAGCCTTCTCTGTATGAGATAAACTGCTGAATAGGAAGGAGGCTGGTGGATTTTGCCTGAGAGGATGAAACATGAACCCTATGAC
This sequence comes from Kryptolebias marmoratus, assembly GCF_001649575.2. Lineage (NCBI taxonomy): Eukaryota > Metazoa > Chordata > Actinopteri > Cyprinodontiformes > Rivulidae > Kryptolebias > Kryptolebias marmoratus. Next base: position 7,130,638 of record NC_051446.1, on the reverse strand, counting down.
TGGACTGGTTCAGAGGGTCCACAGCTCCCTCTGGAGACATTAAAGGCTGTGGTACTGATGGATTCACACATCCAGCATGCTGCACAACACCTATCATTCAGTTGTGTTACTTCCATCAGAGCTGTGAACCTCAACATACAGATCTGATCTTTATTGACAGCACACATGAGGTTGTTAATATAGTTTTTTTTTTTTTTTGTGAGAGTTGCATGTGGCTGACAAAATAAATATGCCAAAAGCAAAAAAGAGAGAGAACAGATAAGAATATTGAAGAAAGTTTTTAAAAGTTGCAATTTTGTTTTTCTCACACAGAAATATTCAAAATTGTGAGGAAATGTCAAAACAAAACTTCAGGCTGGAATGATAGTGATATGACAACTGTTTAAAACAAAAGTACATTTCAAAACCTTTAACATACATCTGTAATTTGTCATTACAAAGTGGTAAATTTCCCAACAAAATGAAACTGGCTATAGTTCTACCACTGTATAAAGCTGGAATGAGACGCTACTTCACAAAATAAAAAACTGTTTCTTTATTTTCACAGTTTTCCAAAATACTGGAAAACCTTTTTGTTGTTAGACTGGATACATTTATTTCAAAATCCAAAATATTAAAAGAGTCAATTTGGATCTGGATCATACCGATCAACATTGATGGAAGTGATAGAATAAATTAAACAAATCACAAATCCTGTCGATCCTAAACAAAAAAATACAACTACAATTTTTATGAACTTTAAAAGAAAAATTCACACAATTGATTGTAAAATACTTCAAAAACGTAAACAAAATGGAATCAGAATTAGGTAACTTGAAATTAGTCGTAGGTGTGAGTGAGAGTGTGAATGGTTGTTTGTCTCGTTTGTGTCCCTGTGATGAACTTGCGACCTGTCAAGGGTGTCGCTCACCTCTCAAACATTGACATAGGGTGAGATAAGCACCAGCTCCACGTGACCTGGAAAGAAAGGATAAGGTGGGTGGGTGGATGGATGGATGGATGGATGTTTGTGGGGTTACATGATGGAATACAGTTACAGTTAAATTACAAAAGTGTCCAAACATTTTCCACATTAAAAAAACAATGTAAGCTAAAGATGTTCAAATAGTATTTGTAGTGCTGGTCGATATGGAAAAAATTCTATATCACGATATGGATAATTTTATATCACGATAACGATATATATCATGATATACCCCAATTACGTACGTTGTCAGTTATTCTCTGAGAAATATGAAAAAATAATCTGATTTCGTACCTTTTTCAAGCTTTATTTTTAAGTGGCATTTAACTGAACTTTCACAAATGAGATCTGCTGCATTTTAGTGCAGCAATATATATGTACCTGTTACAACGTAACAGTATCAAATGACAACAGACTCTATTATCTTCGGCCGGCTATAGTTTTCCTTTCCTTTTTGCAACTTTCCCCGGCTCTTTTACAACTTGCTTGACCTTGCACTTTTTGGATTGTTAAATATTCTTTTTCGTGGTTCTTCTTTAAGTGATAGAAGAGGTTTGTTGTGTTGGTGTCAGACGAGAAAACAGTCTAATAGCAGAGTTAGCATATTACCTTTTTCTGCTCCGTGTCGGACTTCTTGAACCAAACCACAGACGTCCCCCTCGTTTTGGTAAAAGTCTTTCTTCTTGGGCTGCCTGCTAGCTGTCTCTACTTGTTGTGACCCCGTGTTTGATACTTCATGCGTCTCCATCTTTCAGCACTCATGGTGAAAACACCGGGCCGCACAGAAAGCCGCTGCCGTAAAGCATGTCGCAAACCTACATGTAAAGCAGCGTCATGTCATAAAACGGAGGTTCTTCGCAAAATAGTTATTTTTTTTCTTCTTATTTATCACTTATATAAACTGAATGTATGCAAAGTGACAACACTAATACATTCGTCGTAGCCTACGTTATGAAATATTTATTATGACAGAAACGATCGAGACGATAGAAACGATAGAGACAATAGAAGAAAATATATCACGATAGACACTTTTCTATCGTCCCCACGATATGTATCGTTATATCGCCCAGCACTAAGTATTTGTATGAAAAAAGTCTGACATGAATAATCATAATCAACTATGAGATGAATATGTATTATTAGATTGTTATCTTATGTATTATGAGCTTGTGTGTGTAAATGTAAATATATTTATTTACATAGATATAATCATGCAGATATGTATGTGTGCCTGCAAGTAGTTACTGTACATGTGTAGATATTTTTTTCTGACATTCAGGCAAATACTATCTATCTATCTATCTATCTATCTATCTATCTATCTATCTATCTATCTATCTATCTATCTATCTATCTATCTATCTATCTATCTATCTGCTAACGCAATTATTTGATTATGAGAAAACAGAAACGCTCAGCTTTATTTTAATCGAGCGCAACACTTTTGGCCTCAACGGGATGCCGTCTTCTCAGGCTCCGCCCACCAGGATTAAAAAGCTACGTCGCAGCCTTTGCTCGGTCTTCGTCCACGTTCAGTCAGTGCTCTCTGTAGTGTGAAGGAGTCGTCTTTGTCCAGGTAAATGTGTGCAAAAGCTCGCGTTCTTTCGCTTGTTGGAGCAGTTTGTCTTTTGGGGTTTTATCTGCATTTCCACGTTGATAAAAACACAGTTTGAAGTCAGCGGTCATCTTTAATGTATATAAAGAGTCGGTTTATTTTCTAGCCGGTCGGTGTGAGCTAGCTTTGTTAGCACAGTCAGTCAAACTTTAGGATACAAGTTCTTAAACCAATGTTTGAAGTAGGGGGTGCGAGGGGTGGTCCTGGTAAAGCAAGGGGACTGTCAGGACCGGTTTCTCAGTCCGGGTTTCTGCAGAACCATTTGACCGCATGGGAGTGGAACAGAAGAGACCATGTGGCGGTGTGAAAAGGCCCAGGCCCGCCTGCATCGCTTTAAACGGAACCGGGGTTTTCCTCTAGCGCTTTACTGTAATAAATGACCCATTCCATTACTACGACAAACTGTGATAGCGAGTTTGTTGGCCTATGAGAGGCAAATATCTTCTGCTGGGTGCGTGTTGTTGCTGGAAACGTTAAAATCTGGGTTAAATTAAGCCAAATTTCCGAGATTTTTATAGCAGAGTCATTTAGACCATTGAAACTGCAGCATGTCATTGGGTACGCAAGTCTGCCTTCAGCGATCATTTCCACCAAAAACACTGCCAGTTTTGCATAAGGGAAGTAATAAGTTAGTTTATTCACTCAATAAGTTGTTCTTTATGATCTTTTCTACTTTTTAGGTGATTTTATAGGCGAGCAGAATTAGGTGTGCTAATTTTAAATCTTAAAAAAAAATCAATAACTGCTAAAACTCCCGTAGTTTTTGCCCTATCAGGATGATCTTGCTGTTAAAAGGTATTTTCAAGCCGTGCCAAATTTATCCAGTTTGCTGAAACCTTTTTTTTTGGGGGGGTGGTCACAAAAAAAGTCCACCAATAGGAGAGCTCCACCTGCAGGGTGTCCTCTACTAACAGTAAGACTCCACCCAAAAACCTCTAAAGCATAAATGCACAAAGATGATGGTATTAGAAGTTAGAATGTTTCTAATGATTAGAGCCGGTTTGACAGCAAGTTCTTAACGTCACAGTTCAGACTTTTCAAAGCATAGTTCTGTGGAGCCGCGATGAACAATATCTTACCTGTTGTAGATAGCTCTCTGAAGGACTTCTGTTAGGGAAAATGGTTTAATTCTGACCGGATTGATAAACTAATGGCTAGTCTAAAAGGGACCAGGGCCATAGTGGATTACTGTCATTTTAAAACTACTCTCATTTTAAATGTATGCTACAGGCAAAGATTTTAAAATATTTTGGTTCCTAGTGACTTGCTTCACTCCAATTCAACCTGACTTGGTCCTACAGTCTGTGGTTTTCCATATAACTGGGTGCCACCTTGTAAAGTCGGTGCAGAAACGTCTGCACCTCTTCATAGTACCACAATGTTAGTTTACGTGTTGCCATTTTAACTGATATGTAGTTTTAAAAAAGAAAATGACAAAGAAGGCTGCGTTTTTCAAGTTTTTCAATATGGTGGGTTTCTTGTGTAGGAGGTGCTCTTACCCCAACCAGACGTGTTTATTAAACCGACTGAGATGGTACACCCCGTTTGGCATTTGCAAATATGACGGTGAACAATAATGAGCGAACGAAGGGAGCGTGATCTCGAGGTGCACTTCCTCCCAGACACAAAGAGTCACCTGTCTCTCGGCTGTCTTTTTTAAGTTCATCGGTTTATAAGTTTTGCTGGAATAGTTGTAAAGAGGTTTATTTTATGACAACCTCGGCCAGCTGCTTCTCATCGGAGCAGTAGAAGCAAAATGAATTGAAGCTAACTGGCTTTTCATCATAAACACGCCCACAACAACTTCTGACCAGTCACATGATACTTGGGGCAAAACCACCTGTGAGAAAAAGTTTGCCCCGGGCCTAAAGCCATGAAGGGGCAGATGAAGCTGCTATGAGAACAAAAATGACGCAATTTTCTCCACACAACCACGTGACTGAGAGCCGATTTTGTGACTTCTCATGGAGGATGGAAAGGTCTTATGAACCTCGGCTGAGGAGGTTTTAGGATCAGAGCTGGAAATGGGCGGGACCACCCAATGCCAGGGCGATCCAAGTAGTTCCGAGTCGGGCACAGGGAAAGGGCCATAAGTTTCATGACCCACAGTGGGGTCTGAACCCTTTGGTAACAACAAAGTGTGTTGTGCCTTTGCTGCAATGTGATTTTTTTATTTATTTATTTTTTCATAAGAAAAAGTAGTTGAGAATCATTATTGCACTAAAAGTTTGAAGTTGGTTTTATTTTAGCTTTGTAAATATACACCCCGTGCATCATTCCATACAGGGACATGAATGTCCCGTTCTGCTCTGCCTGAAGGGGACTTCTGTCAATTGTACTCAGATTAACCAAACTGGCTAAAAGTATCAATTACAAGCCTGCAGGTCTGGATTAGAGACTTGAAACAGCTCATCGGTTCAGATTCCTAAAGAGTTGCTAATTCACACAGGAAGAACACTTTCAGTGTGGAGTCAGAACTTCCTCGGCGGTGGTTGATTTACTGTTAGGTGTGTATAATGGTAACGGTGAGGATAAGTGTGTGCGCATGGGCAGGGCTGTGGTTTGCTGCAGTCCTGTTCAAGTGCTCAGCAGATCAGCCGTGTTCTGTGAGCTGGTTGTTTTAATGGGGTTTTCACCTTCGACCCCCAGCCTCCACCCTCCCTGTGCCAAGTGCAGCAAAGTGCTGTGAGTGACTCTTTGATGCTCTCCTCCCGCTGCACTCTTTAATTGCCCTAAAGCTAATTTGTTCCTGTATTTTTTTTCCCCCGTTTGCAATTCAGAATCATGGCTGACCTGCAGGAGCGAACCTTCATTGCCATCAAGCCTGATGGCGTGCAGCGAGGCCTCATCGGAGAAGTCATCAAAAGGTTCGAGATGAAGGGCTTCAAACTGGTCGGCATGAAGATGCTCCATGTGAGTAAACGAGCAGTGTTTCTTTTTGTCAGTCTGGTTTTATTTTCAGCCTCATGAGCCTGCTGCAGAGTAACACTAAGGACTTCCAACAAGCTGATTACCCTCCTGATCTATTCCTGAGCACAGAACAAACGATTAGCTCCAAACATTTGATCTAAAACCTGATAAGACACCACTTAGCAGACCGTGAAGTGTGCTTCTTTATTTAACTTAGCAATATAAAACTTTTTGCTGTTGCTCAGAAATCAAACTCCTCTGATCTGGTTTTACTGAATCAGATAATTTAATTTAACTCATCAAATAAAATCTTTAACTCCACAAAGTTCATGTAGCAACAACTGGACTGGGACTTACATTTTATATAAATAAATGCTGCCATTTCTATATGTGTGAAACTACCTTTCACATGCAAATGCTTCTTTTAGGAACAAACGTTTAAACCAATTTAGTGGTTTTAGTTGTGGTACCTGTGTGGTTTGATGATAGTAGATGCACTAGTTTTAGTTTAATGTGTTATGACCATTTTTTATTTATTTGTGCATCTGACCTGTTGACACAGATGTCCCTGTGAATTACAATTAACATAGTACCTTTCTTATTCATTCAAATATATGATTTAATTGAGTATTATTCTGTTCAGTGCAGTTCTGCTGTAGTATAGTCACTGCGGTTCAGTTTTCTATTAAAGATGGATGAACCTGCTCAGGGACAAACTGACAGAAATGTTTCACCCCCAGCTCGGCTTAATGTTGGATTGTTAGGTCAGTCATTCATTTTATTGCAATTAGGCCTGAGCACTGCAGGGGTATGGTCTGAACCCAAACAGAGTCTGCCGTTTTGGATCAAAGGCACAATTTAGGTGTTTTTTTTTTTTTTTTTTTCTTTTTTACACGTACTGTGTTTGAACAAACTCCTACAGGTTGAAGACTATCTGCTTCAGACTTGATCCTTATACTGCTATGGCATGGGGGATTAAAAGTAATCAAAAGCTTGTGTTTTTATATGCCCGTCCTGGCAAGAGAGTATTATGGTATGGCCAGGGTGTAACTCCACTGATTGCTGTTTAGGATGGAAAATGTCTTCAGACCATGGCTCCACGTTGGATCTTATTTTTACTAAGAACACTTCCACCAAAGAAATCTTGAGTGGTTCTCGTGAAGTCTACTACTCTGATCAGAAACTGGTTTGAATGAGCTGGTAGTCGTCAACAAACTAAGTTCCTCACACCTATAGCTGCAGTCTCATGTTCCTACATGTTCTTTAATTGAACTGTTTGCCAGTTTACACCGTGGACAGTGTCATTTTCAGTGAACTTGACCTTTCACCCCACCACAGTCATGTATTCACCTAATATACACACATATTTACGATTGTTGTGTGAGGAAGTTCATGCTTTGGATTTTGATTACTCAAACTATTTCCTGACAGGCGTATTATGTATCGTTGGCAGTACTCTTGTCGTCTTAAAGTGTGGGCTGTTGTGCAACATTGTAGAGGAACAAATTGTTGCTCGACAAGCAACTTATCTGAATGCAGATAAGAGCAAATGAAGTGCTGAAAGAAACAAAATGTGTGCATTTATGGATAATGTCAGAAACAGAAATCTAAACCTACAGGTGTGTTTGTGTTTCAGATTATCAGTAGATCTCTGAGTGGGTATGAGGGGAAAAAACTGCATTGCTGCAGAGGAGAACCTTGAGGGGGAAACTGTTGTCAACAAAACCGATTAGAGATTGCATCATCATCCCGCTAAAACATTGAAATTTTATTAATCCACCACCTGATATAATGCTTCTTTGTTGAAACCTTATATAACATGAACTCATAAAAATATAAATGGATTTTGGAGGGGGGGTCAGATTCCAGAGTTCCTACGGTGTGCCTAAAATGCAGTTTTACAAACGGCGCACAAAAATATGCTGATTTTCAAGAACTGTCCCCTCATAACGTAACCTCAGGACTCGAAGAATAATACAATCTAGAGCTTCAGTGTTGGAATGGAAGTCCTCCTGGATGCTTGTGGTCTCATCATGTGTTTGGTTCTGTTCTTTAGGCCTCCGAGGACCTCCTGATGAAGCACTACGTTGACCTGAAGGACAGGCCTTTCTTCCCTACTCTGGTCAACTACATGAGCTCTGGTCCGCTGGTTGCCATGGTGAGAACTCAACAAACACCGGGATAGAAAATAATTCAAGCTCAGACTTATCATGGACTCTAAAATGATTCAGTCATTATGCTCTACCCAACAACAAATCCTGTTGAGTTTAAATTTGTACATTTGATTTGTCAATTTATTGTCTATACAATCAGATTGAGTACGTTATTTGCCTTGCCTTCCATGTTTTAATAAATAAGCTTTGGTTGTTGATGCCATGGGGTCGGAAAAAATTCAGACCCCTTACTCTTTTAAATATGTGACAGCCTGATGCTGCAATCAAATTTATTTTCTCAAAAATCAACACTCGATCTGTGCCTTGGAACAGTCCCATCTCTGAGCTCTGCAGGAGGCTCATTTGACCTCCTGGTTTAGTTTTTGCTCTGAGTCCTTCTATAGAGGTGTGTCCCTTTCCAAATAGTGTCCAATTTATTTTACCACAGGTGGATTTTAATCAAGGAAACTCCTGCAGAGATCAGGAGAAATGGGAAAACATCTGAGCTACATTTCAACTGTTGTTGTAAAAGATCCGAATACTTACAGAAATGTGACATTTCATTTTTTTTTTTTAGTTTTAATGAATGTATGAAATTGTGTGTAGGACTTTACAGTGAACCCTCGCTATAACACGGGTCACCTTTCGCGGCTTCGCTGTTTTGCAGATTTTTTAGTGCAACTATTTTGTGAAACTGCTGTAACATCAGCCAGAGTAGAACTGTTGAATTACAAGATGTCCAACTCTGCCCCCACACATCAGTTTTTTGCTGTTTTTGACATGTCAGAGCTTGGATTTGATTTAGAGTGACTATAATTTAATACTTTTTTGGGGGGGGCAAAATCTCCTTTCTGGGAAGTTCAGAGCTTTTGAGCAGATGCAGAGAAGACTGTTGTCGTCTAACAACCACATTGACTTTTACTGGAAAAACTGGTCTAATAATTACTGGAAAAACTGGTCTAATAATTATCACCTTGAGACAAACCCTTAAACCTGTCCCACTGTTTTGTTTTAAACGAAAACTAACGTGTTAGCTGTTGGAGGGCTGATTTTTCTGCCTCTCGTGTGTTCCAGGTGTGGGAAGGTAAGGGGGTTGTGAAAACCGGTAGAGTGATGCTGGGTGAGACCAATCCTGCAGACTCCAAACCTGGAACCATCAGAGGAGACTTCTGCATCGACGTCGGCAAGTGAGTGTTGTCTGCATTCATTCTGGTAAACAGTTGTGAGTGTGGAAACTCGTGTGTATGAAGCAGACCCTAGTGATGGGACATCTGAAGCCAGGCTTCGAGGCGTGTACAGAGTAAAAAGGGGGCGTGTCCGATGAAGCCCCGCTTCGGAGCTTGTCATATTGAGCAAAATCACGTGATCAACAACAAACGAGGCATCGCATTACATCTGCCACATCATTGCTTCACTTTTGCGTATCGTTTTTCAAAATAAAAGCGCTATGAACCCTGTTGCTTCGTGGGTTGTAGTAGGTGGTTTGGTAGCGCTTCAGCAGAGCAGTTTGCATCAGCAGTGGTTGAAATGAAGCCGTCAAAAAAGAGAAAAACCTCTCATATCTGGGATATACATATTTGTAATATTAAAAACCAGAACTAGAACTCCCAGGAAGAGATGATTTTAAACAAATTCTGTTTTTCAGGAAGCAAGTTTCAAGCTTAAAGTATTCAGTCTGCCCCAACAATCACTCAATTCCCAATACACTAAAGTACAGCATATCTTCATTGCCAAATAAGTCCATGACATAAAAGAAAACCCAACACAACCACTGATGGTCAAGGATTAGATTGGCTACAAATCATTTTAATAATTAAAACATGACAATTAAATATGATTTAATTGATTCACCTGTTACTAAACATGTTTGATGAAAACTTTGTGACAATATTGCATTTACAAATTTTTGAAAGTATGATCCAACTGAGTGACAAAGCTGTTACAGTTTCACCAGCAGATGTCACTAGTGAGTGATGAATGACGCATCGAGTAATGAACCTTTTTGCAAAGCAGTGTTGGAAAGCTTCATTGCTTTATTTGCCCATTACTAGCAGACCCTAGTAGGCTGTTCTATAGAGACAGATAATCATGTCATCTACGTTTACCTGCACCTTTACAGGTCAAACCTTCTTTGGAGTTGGGTCACCTTGTGTGATTAAGTGTAAAATTTCCCACTAAACTCCGCTAAATGGTTATCGTGTGCTTTAGCAATACGCAATGTTTAGTCTGTTGGTTAGAGGAAAGTTCTTAACTTGAAACTTGATGGTGAAACTTTGTCTAAAATGAAGGAAGTTGATAGTAGCAGTACTCTTGTCCAGGTGATGAATGAACAAAGATGCAGATTACGTATCTGATGTAAGTTAGATGGTCTCTGTACCAACAGTTTCACAGGAAGAAAGCCCATAAAAGAATATAAAGCAATATTTCAACACAAAATGACAATAAATTCTCTGTTGAAGTGAAAAGGATCTGAATTGTTTGTATTTGCAGGATGAGTTAAAGATGTGTAACCTGCTGTGTGTTGTCCTGCAGCAGCGTTCTCACAATCTGCCTGTGGTTTTCTTAGGAACATCATCCACGGCAGCGACTCTGTGGAAAGTGCCAACAAGGAGATTTCCCTGTGGTTCAAACCAGAGGAGCTGGTCACCTACACCAGCTGTGCCTTCAGCTGGCTCTACTGAGCTGCTCTGCAGAAGTCCTCCCTCCACTCACACCTGCGGAAACCATCACCTCAGACCTCTCATTCCCTCTCATCTTCATACTGTCCTCTGCTGTGGTCTGCGTGGCATCCATTCATTCCTGACCTCATTCCTGTCAACACATTCCATATTGTCCAGAAATGGTCTTTTTTTTTTTTGTTAAAGATGACCTGCTTTCCAATAAACGGTCCACAGTACCAACAGTCTTTATTTTATTTGTCACACACAACACTGTCCTCCTGAAGCTGCAGGTGTCAAAAAGCAAACTACCACCTTCAGCTGACTGGTCAGGTTTATGGAAGATTTGCAGCACAGACATAATCTGGAATCTTGGAGAATGTGTATTTTATTTAAAAAAATAAAATAAAAAAAGAGGGGGAGGGGGACCTTTAGAGACAATATTTATGTAACACCTGAGGCGTGTGCTACAGATTACACACGTAGCCAGCTATGATGAGCTGAAAACCTGTTTTTAGAATCTCTGATAGCAGAGACCTAACTCTTTACCTGCGCACAAGCAGTTCGATTTTACAGTTTCACTTCTTACTGGTATCTCACAGAGGAAAATCAACCTCAACATTTGTGAAATAAATGCTGGCTTGTCAACACGAAATTTTAAAATTCTGCCACAACTTTGAATTAGTCAGTGTCCCATGTTTAGGTGTTGGGTAGCCTAAATGTTTGCATTTTAACTGTCAAAACTGATGTTTATTCAAAGATCTTTTATTTAATCATTCATTCCGGTAACTATATTTAAAGGTATTTAAACTTAAGTAAAAAAGAAAAAAATCTTCCAATAAGACCAAGAGCTTTAGCCTAAGCTATAAATGTACTTGTACATACACTTGTACTCCATATTACCTGTGAGAATTAAGAATGACATTTTTTATTTTTTGTTCTAAAAACTGGGTTGTGCAACTCAACCTCATTAAAATACCAGATTAAGTTGATCATGGAGAAATGGGCTTAAGTTTATATTGTTTGGATTTGCGGAGACGTCTATTAAACATCAGTGCCTGTGTACAACAGAATATTTAGTAAACCATAACTTGCACATTATGGGACGGTGTCAGAGTTCAAAGTTTCAGATCTTTCTGCCCCACCTATACAGCAGCAGGTAGTTATGACTAAGGTTGTTATCAGTTCAACCTATATTTTCCTTCTATTGTCAGGCTACAGCCTGCTGTCATTTTATGAATGAAATCCAGGAGCAAGTGGAGATGTTTTCTTCTGTAACTATTTGTTGGATCAGTGGTTTCTGAGTGAAAAGTGCATCAAACAAGTAGAACAGCAAAGAAATAACCTCATGGTACTCGTTCGTTTTCAGTAGTTGTAGGTTTTGTTAAGCCAGGCAAAAGGAAGGAAGCCCTGCATATAAAAAAAAACCAACTCAAAGAGGATTTCCAACAATCTGAAGTCGAGCTTTTTATTCAGTGTAAAAGTAAAATCTTACAAAAGCCACCAAATAAAGCCATGCCGAAACAGTTTGCAACACTTGTAAACACAGAAGCCATTTTGTTACAACAAGTATGATCATCCCAAACGTTTGGCTAATATTTACAGAGTCCATCAATGCTCCATCACAGCACAAATATACTGATATACACTATGAAAAAGAAGTACAAACGTTCCACTGCAGTCTATAATGTACCTCAATGGCCAGTGTTAATATCTTTAGATTTAAAACTATCAACATAGATTTATTTTAATTAGTATCCAAAATATTTTTTTGCATTATAAGCCTCTGAACTCAAGATTATTTTCAGACAACATTAAATTTTCAATATGTTCGGTCATTATCAAATATATATATATATAATATATATATATATATAAATATATAGCACCACATGGTTTAACATAGGGAGGGCTGTCACATACAAAAGACCCGTGTTAGTATCCAGAGAAAAAGAAACTCCAACCTGCCAAGGTCTTTAGGCCTTCAGCATCAGGAAAAGACAAAAAGGAAAACCACAAATCCCAATTCCACCATACCAGACAAATCATAAAAAAAAAATAAAAAAAAGAGGATTTTTTTTTTCCTTGCAGAATTCATCCACCAATTTGAGCCCGAACCAAATATACAATATGCTCTGTGAAAACTGCAACGGTACACTGAACATTAAGATATGTACAGATTTATTAAAAGGGGAAACAAATGGTCAAATCTGAACCAAAACAGTGAGACTGTTTTTTTGTTTTCTCCTTGGCGAGAACGAAACAGACTGAAGAACCACCGACGACCGAGACCCGAGTAGGTGAGGTGGGACGAAGCACCGGGGGGGTCAGAGCGAGAGTTTCATATTTACAGACTATCTAAAGATATTGATTGTGCATTCGATTATTTTTTTTTTTAAAGAGTAGCAGCAGGTTATTAATAGAACAGTCACTTTGTCTGTTTTTCATGACTAAACACATTAATGCAGTTTAGTTTTAAAGTACTTTAATGATTTTCTTTTTTTTTTTTTTCTTTTTCCTTTTTTAATCTGCCCTCATTCATTAGTAGAAATGAAAAACTAATCTGGAAACACACAGGCCTTTATTGCTCGTTTAGAAGCCGACTGTTTCACACAAGCTGGGACCAATCTGAGCAGGAACGTGAAGAAAGAAAAAAAAAAAAGAAGAGAAACGTCAGGGTGAGTGCTTAAAAAAAACAAATAAAAAATACCTCGTGAGAGAAAACATTTGTTGGTCGCGCTGTCATCAGAACAAACAGCTGAAATCTGTTAGAGATGTTTTTTTTAAATAAAACTAAGTCTCAGTGTTGAAGCATTGCTGAACAGACATTTACAATACCCGAAAAAACCCGAAAGAGCTACTAAAACCTCAAATTTATATTTCTTCTGTACCAACAGGTCAGCTAGGAATCCTGCCTTTTCCCCCTCAATTTTAAAATAAATTCAAAGGAATTGCAAAATGACGTAAATCGCTCCAATTTGGAATTCTTCAAATTACGGTTTGGAAAAGGTTTCCCTGCAATTCAGAACAATCTGACGTTATTGAAAAGCCAAATTTCTTAAAATTAAAAAAATACAATTTGAAAATTTGGATGTTAATTCAACTTGTTAATCTTTTCGTGTGAAAATATTGGAAATATTCCGTGGTTTCAACTGGGTGGTACGGAAGTATGTTGCTGCCCAAAATAACAATAATAATTTTTTTAAAATTTACTTTTCTGATGAAAGTTATAACGTTATATTCTCATGATCTAACAATGTTTTCACGCATTAACAACATACTTTACACCAAGTTTTAAACGTGAACAACCCTACCACTGTACGACAATATAAAGCTTATATTGTGAACTCATTTAAATGTGAAAACATGTTGTAAGAATATGAAAACAATATCCTAACATAAGAACCACTGGCAGAACAATTGTAAAGTCATACATTTCTATTTCATTTTTGTCAGGTGGGCGCAATATGCTTCTGCGGTGTAATAACATTAAACGCAATATTTGGTTAATAAAATACAGAAATAGTTACATCTTTTGATAGAACCAGATTTTTGTTCTGCAGTCATCTGAGTTTTAAACATTAAAGTAAAAAAATATTCTTTTTAAAAGTCACCATTAAATCTTTTAACAGGTTTTTGAGCTTATTCAGCTGCTTTTGCACAAGACTTTACAGCACTTTTAAAAAGATGAACCTAATGAAGCCCCCTCGATTTATAGGAACCCCACACACAGAGAAACAGAAGAAACCTTCCTGAGAACTGAATCATGAATCTGATGGTAGGAGGAGACCGCGGCTCTTCGAAAGTCACTGAGAAGTTTAGGTCTGCGTTTCGCTCCTGCCCCGCCGTCGGCCAAACAGACCGCTTTTATTTCAGCTCGATATATACACGAAATATTCACAGTTATACTATAGCATTCTGTTAAATCCTTTATCTGTTAGAAGAACGTAGTGATCAGAGCATTTTGCCGTTGTGATATTCTGTGTTAGCATAGTAAAATAATCTGGGATTCTGTTATTGCATAATGTTGAAATTAGAAAACCACCTCGTGTGCCGCGCTGAATGGTCCTCAGCGCTTGGGGTCAGAGTTTGAGGGTCACCCGAGAGATAAATAATAATATTCTTATTTATGATAAAGAGAATATTTCTTTTATTTTTGCTTCACAGTTCTGAGACTAAACTCAATTAGGAGCTGAGGAGAAAGTTCAAATGCTGAGAAATCGTCAAAATAGAGGGAAGACGAGAACGCTTGTACCAGCTACTAAGTTTGGTATGATGTCAAGGTTTGTTTTCAGAATTTTCTATGGTGTGAAAATGACAAAACTGGAGGATGAGACTGGGTCAAAGACGACACGTGGACATGATAGGATTCGTCTCGAATCCCTTCCTCTCGGATGGAGGATGAATTTGGATTAGTTGAAATAATTTCTACTTCTCACACGAAAGCAAGCTTTTAATGTGAGGAAACCAAGTTCTGTTATCTCAAGGAAATTACATAGAAATACATTTTTAATCACGGCTTTTCTCAGCTGCTGTATGAAATATTGTTTCAAGAATAAAGTCAAACCCTGGGGGGCAGAGACTCCTACTTCATTTGTTCTGATTAGTATTATTATTATTAAATCAGATACAAGGAACAATAATATTACCACATTGTGTTTATGTACTAAAAAAAAAAGGGGGGGGAGAATCTTGTTAAATCTTATTTTGAAGTATAGAGCCACTTATTTCCTCCAGGCAAGTAGGGATTTTTTTCTTGAAATATTATTTTAAACTTCTTTTTAACATTATGACATTTTTCCTAATTGTACAACTTTAATCTCTGTATTTAGATGTTTTTGTGGACACTGTCTTTTTTATTTATTTTTTTGGTTCTTGAAATGATTAATCTCAACAATTATCTGTTATTCTTTCTTCTGTCCTTTTTTTTTCCAAAATTACTATTTGAATCTCAACATTTTGTCATTTTGACTCTCAAGATTATGACTAATCTTGATCGCATTGTTTTTTTATCTAGATTACAATTCTAGGATTGACCTTTTGACTCCCGTGTTGGGATTGTCACTCTAATCTCACCATTTTTCCTTAAAATTCCAACTTTAATCTCAACAGGTTTTGTTTTTTGTTTTTTTGTACCTTTTTCTCAGCATTTCAACTCCAATCTCGGGATTTTGACAACTCTCGACATTCCAACTTTAATCTCAACATTTTGCCCCAAGTTTACATCTTTAATCTTGACATTTATACTTTTCTGTTAACATTAAATCCTTTAGTCCCCCCCCCCCTCCCTCCTCTGAGTGACACCAGCACTCCCTTGTAGGTCTTTAAGTGGATTATCTTTACGAAATCAATATTCATTTACATAAACATATTTCAGACTAAATGCCACCAGCATTGGGAGGTAGTTGATAAAACATTTGCAAAAGTCTAGCTTGAAGATTCAAAGCGGTCTCATATTTTTGTTTTGATAGATCTGTTACTCCATACCCTCCTAGTCACTAGAAACACACATATATAGTATATAATGCTGCCACTTTTGAATCCTGTCGTACGTAAATGCTGTAAAGGAAAAACCAGACTGCTCGTTTCATTCTGTGGCTCGGATGAATTCTGATTAACTTTGCATACAGACTCCAACACCAAGAACAGCCGAGGCAGAGTTTTGAATACGAGATGTGAAAACCGATTGTTTCTTAGACGGGCTCTCCAGCCTCGGACAGACAACGAAAGAGGTTTGCTGCTACAAGTGATGGGACTCCTCGGGGGAGCGCACGGGCAGGGTTTCGTCGTATCAGGGTGGGATTTTTAAACACAAGAACTGCCGTTTTCAACCGATGGTAGTTTCACAGTAAAGAAGCGTTAGTCTCCACTGCAGGTTTTTTTTTTTTTTTTAGACAAACAAAGAGGAGTCACGCATGTTTACCTAACTCTGGATACTCCACACAAAGTTATTCTTCCATGACAGAAAGGAAAGATGGAAGGTTGAACTGCAAGGACTAGAAATGCTCCTAAGCTCCCCATCGAGCCGCGAGAAGTTTCACTGCTGCTCACTCCCACTGTTCTGACTCGTCTCGTATTATTTCAGATTATTTCAGATCAAGAGTCAGGTTGTTCGAGTTTATTTCCACAGCTCCATCATTACTAACATTTAGAACTCCATTTCTGTTGAGCCCAGCAGTTCTGGCACCGTTTGGTTCCTCTGATCCCAAAGCTTCGACACAAACCTTAGAAATAAAACAGCCAACTCGTTGAAAAGCTTCTCTTGGTGGCTGTTGGTCACAGTAACCTGAAGGCAGGGTTACTATGAGAGTTCAGTGAAAACGACGGCTTTAAATATGTGGATATTTACATATCGGTGACAAAACACAGGCATTAAAGTAGTAGTTCTGATCTTTTGTGGTGGGATTCTGTGGAACAATAGCTCACCTGTTTTACGCAGCTCTTTGAACAACCTCAGTTTGGAGAAATAAGGTTTGATTCGGACCAGACTGACAAGCTAACAGCTAATCCAAGACCAAAGTGGATTTCTGCTGTCTTCAAATAACAACTCTCAAAAAGGTTTAATAGCGGTTCATGTGAATGCTCTTTTACAAACCTTTACATTGCTGTCAGTTTCACATTACTTGGTTATTTTAGCAGAAAGAAAAGGATATTCCTGCAGGAAGAGCCACTTTTAACACTTAAAACTCCCTGAGGTCTTATCACAGAAATGCAGCTTTAACAAACAATCTTTTGTCATTTCTAAAAGGATTCTTGTCAGGATGCCACAGTTTCTGGAAAAGTCTTCAGTGCCACAAAAAATACACCAGAAACAGGAAACCAGGTGTGGAGCATGCGCATTAAGCTTCCACCCTGGGTACGAAATGGAAACACAAGAAGGAGGTCGTAGGTTAGATAAGAGGTGGGGCTGACATCATCGTTTTCAAAAAGGTTGCATTATGGCTGTCCACGTGAAAACGCAAGGGAGGCATTTCAAGACTTTTTCAGTTTGAAACCCCTTTTTTTTTTTTTTTTTTTAAATACAGTTTTGGGGCTCCTGAAATGGTATTAGTGTGTAGACAGAAGGCTGAAACTACAAAAGCCGTTCCTGTGTGGACGGCCCTTCAGATTTCTATGTAAATAACTACAATGTGACACTGACGGCAGCGCAGAGGTGTCACAAAACTCACAGAGGGGATTAGAGCTACGGTGGGGCAGAAAAAATAAAATAAAATGCAACTCTGGGAATTGCTCCTTTATTTATTAAAAAAAATTGCATCACTGTGGCCATAATCCTCTTCTGTACAAAATAGTGCTCACATGAACTGCTATAAAAGTTGAGTTTGGAATCGTTTTAAGATGACAGCAATCCTCTTTGGTCTTGGCCCGGTTCTGCCTGCCCCTTAGCTCAGTCTGTGTCCATTTAGTTAAGAAAGTCAAAAAGAGTCAGAAGTTAATGTCCAAATTAGAAATTAGTTAGGATTTGCTCGTTTTTAAATGGTCTGTAACCAAGAAAACCACTATTAGCAAAACAAGCTGATAATGTATTTCTCTGCATTTAAACACTGTTGCAACAGGTTTCCTCGTAGAGATCAGACGGTGCGAACATTTATGGGATACAAATTGACAAAAGTGAAAATAAAACATTTATCACTGCAGTTGTTGCAGCTTTTCACGAACAAGGCAGCCATATTGGATTTCCTCAAAGATGTCAACATTCAAACTTCAGGGGTGGACCAGCTGATATTTCTGACTTGAAAGTCAAACACTCTTACTTCCCCAGTACCTCGATTTCTCTAAACTGAGGTTATTCAAAGAGCCATCTAAAAAACGGGTAAGATGTAGTTTATAACCTTTCCAAAAAAAACCCTATTTCAAAAGATGCAAACTTGCCCTTTAGGTGGCAAGTTGATCGTACATTAACAGCAAGAATCTCAGCGAATCGCGCCAAGGTACTTTTGGAAACAACTGAATGTGCAGTAAGACGTCCCGGTGTTTAAAGCAGCTTCTAGTCCTGAGAAAAAAGATCCTGAAACACAGATAATTGGCACGCTCAGAGTATAACTCTAAAGGAATAAGAAGCAGGAGTAAATGTTTGATTTTGGTTTGTTTTCAAAAGCTAACGCAATAAATCCTTCCGCAGTATCACAAACACACAGATGTTTGAACACTGATAAAAAATAGTGAATTATGGAACAAATTGCTGCTGTTGAGAAGAGCACAAGATAATCTGTCATTGCAGTTTTTTTCTAAAGAAGGAATGAACTTTTAGGCTCTCATATTCTGCAGATGTCACATTAAAGTGTCAATCAACAGCTGAAGACAGATTGTTTGTAATCAGAAAATTTATGAATGCTTTAAACGGCTTTCTGACTAAACAAATAAATAAAAAAATGTTGGGGGGG
>NC_051446.1:7091128-7111915 GCF_001649575.2 Kryptolebias marmoratus | reverse complement strand
AACTGAACTCATTTAAAAGTTAGGTTGGGTGGGTTACTGAGAAGCTCTATAGAACTGCCTTTGTTTTGTCATTTTTATTCTTCACATTAAACAAATGCAAAAAATAAAAAAATAAATAAGTCCCAGAATTCAGTGTCTGCAGGGTTTTAGTTGGTTTAAATGAAACAATTTGTAATCGAGTAATCTGAATATGGAAAAGCTTTTAACAAAGAAAAACCCTGGATTTTTTTTTCTTTGCTTCCTGCTGAGAGAAAAAGCTTGAAAGAATATTAAGATGTTCTCGACAGAAACATTTTGCTGAGCTCTGTGAAAGAATGATCGCTGATTGCAAACTGGTTCGATCATGACTGGATGCAGCTGCAGAAACAAACAGGAAGTGATGGTGAGCAGCTCTGAAGGGTACCGGGATCTGTGGAGAAGTCGGCCCTATTTGCACTCAGTAGTTCTCTCTTCATCTTAGGAATATTATAGAAAGACACGTGTTACGTTTCCCACGCAGCCACCAAACAGGTAAATGCAACAGAACTTTAAGACCAAAACAGAGTCATTAGAAAATTGAAAAAAATAAAAATAAAATAATAATCACATCTTCAAGTAGGAATAATCAAAATAAAAATAAGTCACTTGACAATATTATTCCAAAGAGAATAATGAAACGGGCCCGACTCGGCTCCTGTCTTCACGCTGCTGGAGTTGAAAACAAACTGAAGACCCGACTCAATAAATACGTCTCACAGTTTCAGGTCTCCGTGTGGCCCAGAACGAGTTTCTCCTCCTCAGTGCTTCCTTTAAATCTGGCATCTAATTCAGACCGTGGAGCTGAGAAAAGCTGATCGCAGAAAGAAATGCCCAAACCTGTGAGACCCGGACCCGACTCAGGGTGCAGCCGCTCCAGCTGCAGGTCAGGAGGATGGTTCAGAGGGTCGGTCTCTGAAGGATTTGTCAGACCGGCCTTCCATCTCCCGCGCCAACTCCAACAGGCAGCTTGTGTTGTTGTGATTCCTGATTCTGGGTCGGGTTTCCCCCAGAGGTGTGTCCCGGCTCCTCCCGGCTCCTCCCGGCTCCTCCCGGACCCCCTCAGTGCTCCTGTTTGATGTAGTAGCTGCCTGAGCCGTTGCTCTCCTGGTCCGAGGCTCCCTGGGAGAAGGTGAACTCGTCCACCTCGGCCGACTCCTCCTTCATTCGCAGGAGAGACTCTGCAGGGAGGACAGAAGCAGGAGAGGAAAACAGGAGCAGAGGTGAGCCAGCGTGAAGAACACCAAGAGAACATCTCCACAGAACCAAAACATGCTCAGTTTAACTGGGATCCCTGGGAACTGAATGATGAGTGAGATTAAAAAACACGTCTACAAAAAAGTGCAGCGTCGGCACCATGGAGCTCCACACCGAGGCCCCGCCTCCTCCTTTATTCTCCGCTGAGCCTTGGAGGCTCTGGGTCCAGCCGCTTCTGTCATTAGTGTGACTTTACCTGATTTGTGGGTTTGACGGAGGTGAGTTTGGGGCCGAGAGGGCCCCTGTGCATGGTAACTGGGTGGACTCTGCTCTTCGTCCCCCGACAAGCTGCTCCTCCTCCTGCCTGCCTGACTGAAGTGCCGTCGACCAACCGGAATCTTCCTCTCTAAACACCAAGCCAGACTCAGGTCAGCTACCAGGGGCTTACTACACACGCGGGCTGAGTTCAGCTCCAATCAGGATCTCAGAGTTCAGTTTGTGAACCAGGAAGGAAAGTTAAAGAGGTTAGAGCTCAGGCGGAAACCTCCGATTTGACCTCGCAGTGAGAAACCCATCTGAATAAGCCCCTGGTAAGCTGTACTCAAACTGCCAGACCCCAGGAAGCAGAGGCATTGTTAGCTACCAGCATCAGAGCTGTGAAACAGTTTCACCACCCACAGTGAGTTGGAAAAGTATTCACCCCCTGACATTCTTTAATCTACAGTAGTTCGTTTAGATTTATTACTTCAACTGCAATCAAACTGAAAAGTCATTTCAATTCTAGTTTGTACAGCAGAGGAATATAAAGTCAAATGAAGAAAGAAACTCTTAATACTAAAATATATCAAACTAAAAAGTGGTGTGTACATATGCATTCATCCCCTTTGCTTTAAAGCCCCAATTATTACTTTTAGAAGCTACATAATTAGTTAAAAAAGATCCACCGGTGAGCAATCTAAGTGTCAAATGATGTCAGTATATATGAACACCTGTTCATATAGAGGTGTTCACTGGTAGGGTCCGGGTAGTTCAGGCTACTAACAAGCAATAAAGCATGAAGACCAAGGAACTCTCCGCGCAGGTCAGAGACAAAAGCTGTGGAGAAGAACAGATTAACTGTCTTGTAAAACATATCCCAAACTCTGAGCACCCCCACGGCGCACCTTTAAATCCATTATTTCAAAATGGAAAGATAATGTCATCACTGCACACCTGCCATAAGAGAGTCGGCCACTGAAACTTACAGAGCAGGTAAGGAGGGCTTTCAACATCCAGAGGGTCACAGATAACCCTGATGGAGTTTGGCAGCTCTTCAGCAGAGATGGGAGGATCTGTTCATAGGACCACTATGAGCTGAACAGAGTTGGGCTTTGTGGCAAAAAAATAAATTAATTAATTAAATTAAAAAAAACGTTGTTTAAAGAAAAAGATTGTTTTGGAATTTGTCAAAAGTCAAATTGGAGACTCCCCAACCATGTTGATGAAGATGCTGTGGTCAGATCAGACTAAAACTGACCATTTTATTCATGAGGAACAACACCATGACTAGAGCAAGCCTAACACCCGTCACCATCCCCACAGTGAGGCATGGTGGTGGCAGCATCATGTTGTGGGGTTGTTGTTGTTGGTTTTTTTTTGGTTTGTTTGTTTTAAATAACAAGTAGGAATTAACGGAAAGATGGACTGAGCAAAATATAGAGAAATTCTTGAGGGAAACCTGAGATCTGAGACTTGGACAGAGGTCCACCTTCCAGCAGGACAATGAGCCGAAACTCTCTGGTGAAGCAACGCTCCACTGGTTTAAGAAGAACCAGATTAAAGGTCCTGGAATGGTCCAGTCAAAACCCAGACCTCAATCCAAATATCTGGTTTGATTTAAAGATTGTTGGACACAAGCAGCACCCATCCAACCTGAAGGAGCTGCAGCAGTTTGGTCAGGAAGAATGGACAAAAGGTCCAGGTTAGATGGACCAGGATTATGGTGATGGAAATAAAGAGACTAGATGCTGGAACTGCAGTAAAAGGTGATGGCACAAAGTACTGACATAGAGAGCACATTACTTATGATCAGTTTTTTTTTTCCCCTTCATTTTTATTCATTTGGATAAGAACAAAATATGGTTTGCATATTTAAGGTGGTAGCCATGCTGTTTAAATCTAAAGATACGACCCCACAGGGGTGGTGAATACTTTTGCAACCCACAGGTAACTTTAATTTTGAAGCCACTTTTACAAAAGCCATTCACTTTACTTGCAGGGATTCACGACCTAAAATAAATCCAAACTGAATATTTTGGCTAATTCTTTGGGGGTAAACTTAATAATTAAAAGGTTTTTAATGGTTTAACTGCATTAACAAACTAAAATAAATGTTGATGTAATTTATGTTTATGTAATAAAAGTGTCACAATTATTATTTTTTCTATATTGAAATAAGAGAAATAGAGATAATAGAACCGATAATTCAAACTCAATCACTTCTTGTTTTCTTTTAAACGGGCTGCAGTTTCCACATTCAACCAGTAGAGGGATGGAAACCCTGGGTTTTACACAGTCAGCATCTCACAGCTACACACAGTTCAGCCAAACAAATTGGTTTAATTCAACATACTCTGAGTGTTCTGCAGATCAGAGAAAACAGCAAATATCACAACAACAAAAAAAAAAAAAACACTTATTTTAATAACAGCTTTAACATTTGTAACTTTTTGTATTTGTGGTACCAGAAGTTTCTGACCCAAGTTTTCACATCAGTTCACACTGGTAGTTTATTCT
This sequence comes from Kryptolebias marmoratus, assembly GCF_001649575.2. Classification (NCBI taxonomy): domain Eukaryota; kingdom Metazoa; phylum Chordata; class Actinopteri; order Cyprinodontiformes; family Rivulidae; genus Kryptolebias; species Kryptolebias marmoratus. The sequence continues at coordinate 7,107,928 of NC_051446.1, read as the reverse complement.
TCTGCTCACTAGCTGATGAGCAGGTAGTGTTAATGCAGCACTGTTTTTTTAAATCTTGTATCTGGATGTTTTCACTGATGTTCTACTGAATCTTTTATATCCCACTGTTTTATTTAGTCTGCTTCAGGGTTTTTTAAAAAGGAGAGGTTTGTAGTAATTCGCCACAAGTGATTTATCACATGCATAATGATGCTCATGAAACAAAAGCAGCTGCACACATAAGATGATTATGAACATTTCCCACAGGGTCTGATAAAAAACAGGTCCACTGTCACAGTGAACTGTAATATTTCTGCCTGCCACACCAGCTTTCCACCACTTGTTATAGAAGCTGGTGTGACGGTGCAGATGAAAAAGAAAAGGAAAAGGAGGAGGAGGAGGAGAAGGAGGAGGAAGGAGAAAGAGACAAACAGAGGAATTACTGACTTTTCTTTTGGCCTTTGTACTGAGGGGTCTTTTTCTTCTGCTTGGGCACAGACTGGGACATGTCTCGGTTACCTAAAACAGAAAACAAAAAGACACCGAGCCATGAGACACGATTAAACATCTCAACCTTAGCATGAAACAAGCACATCTTTCATCCCATACGGAGGATTGTTCACAGCAGTGATTTTAGTTTCTTACACAACGTTGTTCTTGAATTCATCGTGTTTATTGGTTACAATAAACAACTGATTTAGTTCAGTTTTCTTTTTGGTGTGACAACCTGTAAAATGTATGCAATAATTAACACGAGTAATTATCTGTGTGGGCTTGAGTTTGGCTGCAGGACCGGCTGTTTGTGTTTGTGACAGAAGCTCTTACTGGTGTCTGAAATAAAGATTTATTTATTAATGTCTGTAAATTGGATTGAGTTATAATGATTTTTGTGTTGGCTATTGTTGTTCATCTGTGGCGGCCATCCTAAACTGGATTGCCTCCAAAGATAATCAGAAGCAGATATACATCCAATGATTACTTTCAGAGAGTTTCATTAAAATCCATCCAGTGGTTTATGAGACATTTCACTAACATGACAAGCAAACAAACACATACAGACAAGGACGAAAACCATCATCGCCCTTTCACCTTTAGCAGCAGGTGATAAAAGTCTGGCGGCTCTGGTTCCTTAAAGTGCGATTTCTGGCTTTCACACAACAACAACAAACCAAGTAGATGCATGTGAAAAAGATGTAGTGACATATAAATAGGAAAGCATTGTGTTCTTACTCTGAGAGGCTGGTGGTTGGAGCTGGTAGCCCGTCAGCTGACACCAGCCCACTGGGTAGAGGTCAGGTGACTCACAATCCACCCACTGGTCATACTCATCCTCCCAGCCATCAAAGTGAATCCTTAGTAACCGGTGCACAATCCTTGTTACCGTGGCGACACACACCAGTCGTGGCTCCATCAAATCTACAGCCTCCAGTTTCATGCCTATCCTGAAACCGTGATTGGGAACCTCCTGGAAGGCGGGACAATAAAACAACTTCCTTATTTTACTAACTTACATAACAAAACCACAGCAAGTAAAAGCTACTGGAGAACGTATCCTTTAGGGGAGATTACTGATAAATCCAAAATGTTATTTGCACATCACATTAAGAATCAGCAAAAAAACCTCGCAGGAACAACTTTCAGAAAAGAGGGCAAAGCCTTAACACCCTACCTTGTTAAAGAGTTTGACAGGAGCAGCTACTGATCCTGTTTCTCTGAGGTAGTCAAACCATTTAAATGGTAGTTTAGTGTACCCTGGAGAGCAGAGTCAGTGATCAGAACAAGAGAATCCAAACAGTACCCTGGGTTCCGTGATCCTCTGTGGAAACGGGCTTAGTTACAGTCTAGAGGCTCGGTACCTTTGGGAGGGGTGAGCTCGATGTTGTTAATTTCACAGAAGCCAACAGGAAAGATGGACGGGGACGTGCCGTGGTAGCAGAACCAGTCTGACCCGTCCACAGCCTCTGAGCCGTCAATTCCAATCATAAGGTACCCGTCTGCCAACACCTGTAACAGCCCAGGATAAAGCTGTGTGAAGAGAGATAAAACCCGGTGCTACTCAACCTCTGATCGTGCGACAGCAGCAAACCTTTTTGACGGTGGCTACACAGATCGCTGAGAGATTGAGGGGGTCGATGGCTTCTAACTTCATCCCATCTTTGAACCAGTCCCCACTCTGGTCCACATCTTTAACCTGGAACACACACACTTTGTTGTGATGTTTTATCAAATATTTATTTAAAAAATAAATAAATAAATAAATAAAAGAAACATTTGATATGAAATGATAAAGGCGTGTTTTTAATGCTCAACACTGAGCCAATTATGTTTTTGGTTGTGTCTGTGTGTATGGCTTGTTGTCGTGTTAGTTGAACAGCTTATGAACCAATGGACAGATTCTCATGAAACTGGTTAGATGAACATCTACAACTGATGAACTTTTGGAGTCAACCCAATTCAGCATGGCTGTCGCAGCTACGCGACATTAGCAAAACACAAAAACGGCTGCACCTCAATGTGTTTTCACAGATATTAAGCTAAAATCTGATGCGGTAGTAGCTGAGAATCATCCAAACTAAACACTATGAGAACTAATTGGTTGTGCAATATCTTAAGATCACACATAATAATTTCGAAGTTTGATCAAAACAGCTGAAGCTTAATTTCTCAGACAATCTTAGTTTAAAACTCTGGTATAAAAGGCAGCAAGCAATATGGACTTTAATTTAAAAGAGGTTTTTATCCTTATACCATTGTCTTTGATACTGATCTAGTCACGAGACACATAATTTTGTTCAATTGTGTTTTTCTTACAATTATAATGACAACAAGGATAGCTTGAAGTTCACAACTGCTCTGATAAACATTGTGGGTGCTCTCAGTGTGTTCACATCACTGCATTTTCTCCTTCGTGCCATCAAACACTAGAGGTAAAAACATCTCACCTGACAAAGTTTGAACGGCACACACATGAAAATAACTTTAGGGTATCGCGAGTCCTATTCTTTCCCCAGAAAAGCATGTTTTGTTTTAGTCATCACATCCATAAGCCTTACAAAGTGTTGTGAGGTGATTCTTCAGGGAAGGACATCTGAAGATGAAAAGTTTGTCTGACTGACCCTTAAGATGGATGCTTGGACTTTGGTGGAGAGACTTGGCATTAAGGCTGTTTTCACCTGACAGTCCAGTAGACTCGGTTCGATTGGGGACCAAAATTGCAACATTTGTTTCCATTTTCAGCTGCTGCACTTTGCATTCACACTGCACTGAGTCAATCGAGCCAAACCCATTGAGCAACCCCTCGCCTGTGGTGGCGCTGCACCAAGAACTACTGAAGGAAACGACATGAAAACCTCTGAAGAAGACACAGAGTACAACTTCCTTCTTCTGGAAAAGTAAACAAAACTGGAGTGACATCAAATTTTAATGGTTTTAGGATTTCTTGACTCCACATCTAACCACAAGCCGTTTCTTCCGCTAGTGGTAGAAACGGCTATTTGTTTTGGTTGTATTTACCCAGAGGGCCCTGTGCTATAGTCCGCTTCCTCCTTTTGGAGAGGTCTCCAGTCCGCTTGCATTCACATATGGGCCTGGTCCCAATACTCCCACTACACCCTACGCCCCTCTATGAAGTGTTCACTCAGTCGAAGTGCACAGAAGGGTTCGTGTGCGCAGGTTACAAGCATGCAGACATTGGAGAATTAGGACAGTACAGGTTACATCTTTGACTCGTGCCTCTGTGTCGTAACTGCGACATCCAACATGGCAGACTGGTCACTGTTTTGGCATTTTAAGAAGGTGAGAGTAGAATTTTAAAAGTACAGTATAGGTATTTTTGCTTTTCAAAGTCATTGCAAGAAATATTTGGCTGTTCAAATGTGTTTTGTTATGACTTCTTGAATACGGAGCAAAGTTTGATCGTATTCACACCTGTATAGCAGAGTGAAACAAGAATTATTTCAATACTTTGCAATTAAAAACTGCTTTTTTCGTAACAGACGCAGCTTGTTCTGTCACCACTGCCATATTTCCACCTTTTAATTCAAAACCCTTTTATTATCAATAAAGACAATAAAAAAAATAATTATCAAAACGTCACATGCAGCAATGAATTGTGGGTAAATACTTCGCCGAAGTCCGCCTGGATGCAGGCTTAGCCGAAGGGCGGATGTAGTACACAAAGGGGGCGGGGCTAAAGAGCCCACAGAGAATTGGGACACACCAAGTCCTTCAGCATGAACGCGCATTTGAAGGACACGAGGGTGGAAGTGCGAGTATTTGGACTGGGCCACGCATTCGAACCATGCCAGAGTTCACTTCAACCGAACCGAGACCTAGGGGCGACTGTGGCTCAGTGGGCGGAGTAGTTGTCTTTTAATCGATAGGTGCTCCTGTGACATGACAATGTACCTCTGGGCAAGGCACTTAACCCGAAGTTGCCGACAAATCTGCATATCGGTGTATAAATGTGTGAGTGTTTTTGAGTGTGAATTGGCTCTTGTATAAAGCGCTTTGAGTGGCACTATACAAGTTCGTTTACCATTTTTTAGGCGGACCAGAGTTCGCTTTTCTGGTCCACATCAGAGTTCGATTGTGCATTCACACCTCCCCAAACAAACCAGACTTTTTAGGCAAACAAACTAGAGTTTGATTAAAGCGGACTAAACATGGCTGGTGTGATCCATTAAAAAAAAATCAGCATTTTGGATGACTTATTTAAAAAAAAAAAAAAATATTGATTCAACCCACTGTTTCAATTGTTTTCAAAAGCATATAACATATACATATACAAGTTTGCATTACCTTCTGAAAGTACTGCGAAGGAGCATCAACTTGACCCTCAGTTTTCTTTGTAACATCTGGATAAACAAAGAAATAAACAAATAAATAATTATAATAAAGAAAGGCATTTTATTTAACAGCTTAACATCATGGTTTTGTCCTTGTACCTCTAGTACATATGCATTTTATTTTAAATTGCAAGGGTTTTAATTTATTTGCACTTTTCTCCCCACCAAGTCCTATAGCATAAAATAGGACTTGTATTTCTAAAACAAAGACCTCCATAACTTGATGTATGTAGGTTAGGACTGAAACGATGCATCAAGTAACAAAAAAAATCTAGCGGGAAAAAAAAAAAAAAAGTGATTCAAAATGTTGTTTAATCCACATGACTATGTAGCTGGTTGTCACGTTTCACAGGGACAATATTATTATTATTATTATTATGCTACACTCATACTCTAAGACCCTCTTCAGAGATGGCACTAAAATCCATCCTTAGCCATTTGACTGCATTGGATAGCACTAAATACAGGTGTGTATCAACATACACTTCAAAAGAGGTTTATTCAGGCCACTTTTTGGGGTGGTCTGGACTCCTTTTATCTACATGTTTGGCAGTCTGAACACAATCTTTCCTGAGCCTTGATGTAGGACCTCCTACTCAGGTGACATGACCTCGCAAAATCACAAGCAGCAAATTTGTTACTCAGGAAAAAAATAAAAAATAAAAGTCCACTCTGTTGGTTTATCTGTTCCGATTGTTTTCAGAGATGACTGGACCCCCGCTGTGGTCACTGTATAGTAAAATATGCTGTGTCAGTCGCAGAACAATCTGAGCAGCATTATGTCACATTATATTAACTTAATTAAACACTGTACACTTCAAATACAGCAATAAAGTGCAAACAAGAAGATGTTTTAACCTGGAGTTTCAAACTAAAGCAAATTAGAGTCTGGCTATGTAGCTTTGTTTAAGTTCCAATTTATTATTATTTATAGAAACAAAGTTGATGGAAGTCTCTATTACATTTGTTTTTTATTGTTTGTTTGTTTAATATGATACAATTGTTAACAAAAATGTCAATCTTGTGAAGCAAAAAGCTCTGAACGAATTAAACAACACATAATAAACCCTCTGAGCTAAACAGATTCAGTGTTCATAATGTCCCAAACTCACACACATAAAAAAAAAGTTTTTAGTCTCCATAAGGCACCATAAAGACAGGAAAGTGTTGCTGGATGTTTCCCCAAACACACCTGACCGTTTGAAGCGGTGTCCAATGCTTCGTGACCAGCCTATATTATGGATGAGGGGGCTGTACATGTGGCACCAGAAGTCATCCAAGCCGTCCTGGCTCTCCTCGTACACCAGCCTGAGGCGACCTCCGATCACCTGCTCCACCAGTGCCACCCGTGTCCGGCACAAGTAGTTCTTATCCACCACCTCTACTCGCATCAATTTCTTAAATGGAAACTGCATGTTCTCATAAACCTGAAGTTCAAAGAAAGAGGAGGTTGATAATTTCAAAAAACGAGTCAAATCTAATATCAGAAGGTTAAAACATTGTAATTGGATGGCTGAGTAAGATATTAAATGTCAGATACATCTGGTGAGGTATTTAAAGTTAAATTCTAACAAGTGCGAGGAAGCTGAGTGGCTCACCTTGGCATTAAAATCGGGTGGCAGTGTTTTTGCTCCAGTGAGACGCTTCACAAGAAAGACTTTCCAGTTTGAGTACTTATGTTGTATACCTGGAAGAGACGTCACAAACATCGTGGCAACAATTACTGTCGACATTCAGGAGAATCAGCAGCCTCAAAACTACGTTTTCACTAGGTTTTAACACCTACTTTTTGGAGGTACGAGGGGTTTGTTGCTTGAAGCACACCAGCCCACTGGGTGCACCTCAGGGACGCACAAGTTACACCAGAAGTCTTTACTACTGTCGTTGTCAAAGCCCTCGTACCGGAGAAGTGCCTTGAACCCTGCAGAGGGACAGGAAACACCACCTCAGACCTGGTGCTAACATGAGTGATCTGATCACAAGTACAGGTCTGTCCACACCGGGCGGTAAAATGTGTCAGTGAATCGATCTCAGGAGAGCAAATGACAATAATTATTACTGTCACCACCATGTTGTCATATTAGTAAACATCTAAAAATACACGTTTTGTTTGTCATACATCTTTGCTCTGTCATCCCCAGTGAGGCCAGTCAAACCCGAAGTGGGCTGCTTGTGACAAAGGCCCCTCCGGGATACACCCAACTCAAAAACCAATGCCCACCCCACCAAGCCAGGCCAACCATCCCAAGCAAGATGTGCTTAAGAGTTTATTGTAGGGGTGTAATGAGACAAGACGACACAAGTAACTGGGTTCATCAGACTGAGACAATATTTTAAAGATGAAATATATGCTTACAAAAAAAAATCCTTTTCTTAAGCACATAAAGATTGTTCAGCCAGAACAAACAGTGATCACGATAATTTATGTTTATTAAAAAAATACCTACAGTATATTTATATCTTCGATTTTTAAAACTAATTTCTGCTTAAGACATTTCCATACCAACCTTGCAATCAATATCTAAACTTAACACTACAAAGATTTCACATTAATATTAAAGAGAAAAAAAAACACACACACAAAAAGATAATAAGAATAAAAGAAATTCATGAAGACACTCTGTAGCTTGCATGGAGGAATCTGATTTTGTCACCACCTCCACCTTATCTCGAAGTTTGACTCTTTTTTTCTCAACTCAAATAGAGTGACGAGAAGTTCAAACTTAATTTTCTCAGCTTCAAAGTCAGCAAATCACCGTGTGAACTCAGCATTCAGTCTATTCTGTTTTCTAAACGAATGCCCAGAGACAGAGATTCAACCTCCCACCTTTTCAAAGCTCCTGCAGTGGGAGGCTATAGGGGGGAGGAGGAAGCTGCTCTCAAAACACAGCCTGAGTGATGTGACCATGCTGGTCCCTGTGCCTGACATTTCTGTTTGAACTGCTGCCACACAGTTTAAACACCAGACCAGAATTAAAACACCGGACAAAATCAGTTGGTTGTGCTTTGCAAGACAATTTTCAACTCAATGACCTTGTTTCATCCTTAGTTGATTTTTTTTTTTTCCCTGATAGACCTACCTGCTAGCTTTACAACTTCTGCAATCCAGTACACCTTTGTAGAGAGGTTAGTGTCAGAGTTGGGCACTTCAATCCTCACTCCCTCTTCTATGTCCCCCCAGCAGGTCCCCATAGGGGCCTGAAGCACAGGGGAAGAAGTGAACTTATCCAGCCAAGAGAGGAGGAAATCGTGAATCACCACCTCGGGTTCAGGTTTAACTTACATGTTTGAAACAGCTGACAGGGGCTCCCACCGTGTTATTGCTACAGATATACTTCCCCCAGTCGAAGCTCTCTGCAGGGACCGCTAACAGAAGGTGCAGAGATTGTCAGGTCTGAACATGTTAACCCATTACATCACGACTGCCTTTTGGGGACTTACCAGCTTTCGACTTGGCCTGGTTCTGCTGACTTGCTTGGTACTGGGCGTAAGCTGCCAATTTTGCCATGAGAGGTTGTTTCTGCAAGACTTTAGCTTTTTTTGTGGGAGGCTTGCCCTTATATAAAAAAAAAATAAAAAATCAAAACAGGCATCAATATAGTTAAATATTAGCCTCAGGCAAATAGAAAATCTGAATATATTCACCTGTAATCGTGCCAAAATGCTAGCTTTTTTAGAATTTGAGGAGTAACTCCTGGAACAAGATACGCTGCAGAAGCGTTTGGTTTTGGAGTAAAAAGCATCTCGTACTCCAACCATCCCACACATTTCACAGGTGGCTGTGAAGAACAGACAACAAATTCAGAGTACAGCTCCTGTAATGCAGAAGAATTACTCTCGGAGGACGCTCAATCATCTGGTTGGGTTTCATGGTAAAACTTAAAAACAGCTTGAATTTTTCTTTCTGATCAAGTAGAAGAAGAAAATATGGACAGTAAAAAAAAACGGTTGGTAGTGTTCTAACTCAGGTTCTCTACAGCATCTTCACCCTTTATATCCATTATGTCAAAGGACTGACATCACAGTACACCTGACATGGAAACTCTTAAAGGTAAAGTTGTGTTAACTTGTGTTGACCAAGCAATGACTAGGTACTATGGCTTTAAAAGCCTATGTGTGTATGGCCACACTGATTAAGCCTTAAGATGTCAAATTCAAACTAGAGTTGGGCAACTGGACGAATATATTGACCATCAGCAACTGGAGTCCATCAATAGTCGTTTTCTTTTTATTGAAGGAATGATTCCCCCCCCACACACATACACACACATTATCCCTTAGTTTAAAAGGGATAATTTGGTCATTTCTGAAGTGATGTTTTGTCAAATAGCAATGAATAGTTAGTACCTTGTCAGTTGTGAAATCAGTCATCGAGAACAGAGTAATGGAAGGATGTAAGAGTTCACCTAAAAGTCAGGATAATGGCTCAAAACAGATTGCTCAAAAATGACATACTGATGTGAAATAATGCTATATTACCTAATATTAAACCCCTACACGTTTGCATGAAACCTCTTTCATTTTTGGTTTGTCCCTATTTACGCAACCAAACAATGTCCATGTTACGATGCAAATGTGTGTGTTCTGAGGCTGTTGAATGTCCATCAGGAGTTGAATACGCTTTTGGTCTGACAAGGCATGCTGAAACGATTTTACAGTTTTGCTTTTTGACAGACACTATTATAAGAATTTTCTCACAATGTAAAACTACAAAAAATAGGTGAATTTTCTGCAGCATTTTGCACAGCCATTCTTTGAAAATCACTGCTTATTTTTGTGTTTGTTGCCCACCTTCATCCACACAACACCATCCTCAGCTAACGCTAACAACCTCTCCCCATTTACGACTTGATCTCCTGGAGTACGCTCTAGAAATGATGCTGATCTGGTAATGGCTTTATGAGAAAGCTAGAACTGACAAATGATTAACAAAGATTCTGCTTAAAAAAAAAAACAACTTAGCTGTCAGAAAAAATAATAATATTTTAAAAAAGCAACAACAAAGTACCAAGTGTGATTTCTTTTTTTGTTGTTGTTTGTGATCTTCCTCCCTCAAAATAAGAAATGTGATAATTTCTGAGGCATTTTGCAAAACCAGAATTATCAGAAAGCCAGTTTCACTTTCTTGATTTTTGTTTTCCTCCTCTTTCTTTGTTTCCAGAGCTTTATAAAAGAAGCAGTAAAGACATTTCCATGTACTGACCCATTCCAGCTTTGCCATCTGGGTAGGTGTAGACCTGGCCGTTGTTCTTGATGATAGGAAGGCTGGCAGGGATGGAGGGCACCACCTCATCTTCACTATCCTCTGAGCTGGAGCTGCTGGTCGACTCCTCGCTGCAGCTGTCGTAGCCATCGTACATCCCAAACGAGTCTCTCCGCTTCCGATCTGAACGTTGGGAGCGTTCAGCCTTCACGTGTACAAACAGGCACACAGTAAGTGACTAAAGTCTTGCTGTCCTCAGTCATAAAAAAGAATAAACACAACCACAGAAGTCTGACAAAAATCTGAGATCTGCAGATAGCAGTAAACTATCATCAAGGTAGGTGCTTCAAAATAATTTACCAGTTATCAAGTAACCTTTAAAACGCGTCAGAGATAAAGATTTAACTCAGTGTTAGTTTATCTTGGATTCTTTGGACCTTAATGTTGGCTCTGGACGTTGTGAAAGATATTTATGAAATCCCAACAGGACAAGGTACACCGCTGTGAAAAATCAACCACACCGGCTGCTTCAGGTCAGGTCTAATTACTTTTAGGATATTTGGAGACTCTTTTCTCTTTCTTTACTTATTTTACTTTCTCTACAACAGAGGGACTGTGTCAGAAGCTTATTATATGGCACAGACAGTGCCTTATTATCAAGCACTGCAGTTTAAGCATACTTCAGATTATGGTTATTTGCTACCAATACATTTTTGTATTTCTTACAAAAGCTACAAGAGGAATAAAGATTGCAGCAGACTGATTTTCAGAGCATGAATTTGTATAATTTCTTCATAAAGCACAGAAAATAGTGCTATGTTTTAATCTTAATGTTAGACTTTTAAAATGACAACAAATTAATAATATAAACAATAAAAAAATAGAGATTCTGCACATTTAATGAATAAACTTATTGTTTTTTAGTTTCGGATAGAGGGAATTTGTAAGCTTAATATATATTTGTGTACTCAATTTTGAAATGGAAACGTGGCTTGCAAGAATAAAAGGTATTTTAGTAAAGTGATGCTCATTTCAAGATAGTTTATTTTTCGTGAGAACGTTTAAGCATATTTGTCAATAAACATTTAACTCAGGCATTTATCTTTTGCCGTAAGCCACAAGTCCTTGATTTAAAAAGTGAAATAACTCTTCAACAATTAAAGAACAACGTACATGTTACTATTTTGCCGCCTACTTAGAAGCAGTCATCTATTTCTGCTCTTTCTGCCGCCGGAACAGCGTTTAAATGTTTACTGCTGCTTACTTCCTCTTCAGTTTATTACAGGGGGGGTTTTAAACTAGCCGGGGGACATAAAAGTAAGAGGAAAAAATATGTGTGTGCTGTTGAAGTCATTTCAAACCTAATTCAGAACTTCCAAGTAAAAAAGCGCATTAAAAATAAGCGGAAGATAAGAAGGGACTTGTTCCAAATAGTTTGTAGTGGCTTGTTGCGCTAAGTAGCGTTAGCACAACTAGCTAGCGGAAACCCGTTCTTACAGTTTTAATTCATAAAGTCAAAGCGCGTTTTACACATGCGTAGCAAACCTGCATTTACTCACGTGAAGTTAAAGCCAACACATGTTTTACTTTTTTAAAGGGGTGCTTTATAAAACATATCGCTGACTGAACCATTAGCTAGCTACCATAAACAAAATAACAACAAAGGGAGAGCGCTAGCTTAATGCAAGATCCTCAAGAGTCGGAGGCCCCAAAAATGTTTCAAACTCACTCACCAAATCCCGTGCGTCTTCCATCAGCCCTTCATATAGAGAGCTTTTAATTTACTTTTTTCTGCCCGATGCAAATAAAACTCCCACGCTGTGGACAGTTGTGGCTATAGAAAACTAAGGTCTAAATAAATACTACTAAGCAGGATATCAACAAATTACTCTGCCCCTTCTGCGCATGTGCGAGTGTAACCTACTTTCATGTGATTGGTCAATCCCGAATGGAGGTCATCGACCGAAGCAAAAACAAAACAGCGACTCTGCAAAGGAAGTCATTTATTGTAATATAGGTCAATCTTTTACACTTCAGAAAAACAAACTGTCCTTAGCTTATTAAACAGTAAACTCCACATTTTCAATCTGAACACAGTCTATGGATCACATTCAGTAATATTACATGTTTTATTCCCAAAATATAATATTTTACAGAGCCCAATATTTCTAACTTAAATAAACACTCTGAGAACAAAGATGCGTCATCAACTACAAACATGTTAACCTCTGGCAGCCTTTGATATTTTGTACCACAGTATTTTTTAATAATATTAACAACCTTTGTTTGATTTTTTTTAAACACAAAAGATTGTAACAGCTTTCATGCAAAGCAGCATTGGGTGTAAGAGAACTGCACAAAGGCAAAACAATGAAGGGAATATTGCTGAAGGAGCTGTGAGGCACGTGGCTCCATGATGAGGATGTATGTGGTTGAGTTTGGGTCAAACATGGAAACCTCTTTGTCGTCTGGACTGACGCTGAGGGGCGAATGGTCGGCTCTGTGAGACAAGGGGAGACGAGGTGATCGTCGTGAGCACATCCTGTACCACAGATTCACTCACTGCTCACAGCAACAAACAATACCTTGTTGGTTTCAGAGCAGCTTGTCCACCGTGACATCATCAATACTTTCTGAGATTGACGCAGCTTCTGAGATACACAAAAGTAAACAATCAGACATCAACAGGCTGAAAAACTGCACTTTGTTTATCCACACTAGAAGAGTAAAAGTGCTGTTTGAGCTAAAAATGAAGCTCTATGAATTTATGTTACAGGCCTGAAAAAGATGAAGACAAACTCTTCGATTTGCTTTTTTATCAATCTGCTGCCAAAGGTGATAATATTTTTGCCTGTGTGTGTCTGTCTATTAGCAAAATATCTCATGAACCACCGGATGGATTTTAATAAAACTCTCAGAAAGCATACATTGGCTATAACTCCGTTAGTTTTACAGGTAATAAGCTAAAATTTGATGTGGTAATAGCTGAGAGTCATTCACAACACAGACTCTGAGTGTGACATTTTGTGATATGTAAAATTAAGATATAAAAGTTATTTTCAAGGTTTTACCAGAACGGCTACAACTCCATTGTTGGCATGAAAGACGGAGGGCGATATGCATCCTTAGTGCACCATTTTATGTTCTCTCATGTTGAGCTCAGTGTCAGCGCAAAGGAACAGAAGATTTTAACTTTAACACTCAATGACAAAGTGTATCTTTGCAACTGTCCATCTGTATGCTTGTGCTCGAACAGGACTAAAAAACTCCACTCCAGGTAGATCTATGCACTTCCTTTCAGCCGTGCATGGTCTCTTGGGTAAATTCTGCACCAGCTAAGCAAACAGGAAGCTCAGGAGGGAATGCAACACGGTGAGCGAAGACATTACAAAGTGTGCAGCTGATGCTGTGGTTTGCCACGGGTGTGCATCACGTCAGTTTTGTGTATGAGACAAACTCCGAGAGCTGTCAATGCAACAGAGTATAAATACGTAGTTATCATGTTTCATACTATAAAACAAGAATGTCACACTCCACATTAGATCTGAGAGTCTCCACTCACCTGATAAACTGATACAAGAAAGACTGAGCTCTGAAGAAGCTCCTTTTACATCGTCCTGCAGAATAACAAAAATCACAAAACAGGGAGACGTTTTAAAATGATCTGATTGAAACAGATGTAAGAAGCTCAATTATCAAAAATGATTGATACAATGAACACAAATCCTCACTTTTAGGCGCAATGACTGTCTTATAGAATCACATTTTAAGTCATCAGTGGTACTGAGACGTTATTGTTGAAATTGATTTCATGGAAAATCAGTTACATGACCTTTAAACACGTACAGTTTGATTTAATTTCCACCACTCTGTCGAGGTGATTAAGTCTTTTTTTGTCAGTGACTCCAAGCACTTTAAGACCTGTGATATAAGAGAAACTGATCAAATTGTGAATGCACATTCTAGACACAGGGGAAGAAAGAAATCCTGTTGTTCCTTCAGGGTTTGATTTATTGTTTCAAATCAAAGTGCCAGATAAAACTAAACATTTTCTAAAATGTTTATACCAGCCACACCAGTGGCAGATAAGACAAATAAAATACAGCTGAAATCTCAAGGATAAGCTAGAATGTGAAGGCCACGTTAAGGCTATTTTCTCAAAAGATCTAACAATGAAGTTAATTTGTTGACATAATTGCAGCCTGATATCATCTGTGAGAGGTCTTGTGTCTCCATAGATGTGATTAAATAAACCTTTGACACCTATACAACAGCAGCTTGTTTGTAACTAAAGCACTTAATAATAAACTTGCAGCCTTGAGTAAAACTGATATTTCATCCAATCTCGGTGTGTTTCACTGACTCACCAACATTCTTTGGAGACAGCCAAGATTGTCCCCCTCCGTTCTCCCATTTAACACTTCCTGGAAGCTGACTGCATGCCCCAGTCGTATGAGCTCCTCACCAATGTCCACAGTCTGTGGTGCACAGGTGTGGTGTTCATTTTAAGCATGAAGTGAACACAGGGAAAGGACATCTAGATAAGTAAATGTTTCAGAAGCAGTCTTACCTTTCCGTTGCTATTGTCAAAGAGCTTGACACTGGGCCAGGAGGAGATCTCAGAGTGGGAGTAACTGTAGAGTTTGGCCTGCAGGGGTCTCCAATCAGCGCAATGCGCCAGCCTTTCAAAGTCATCCAGGGCTGCCTCGGACCACAAGTCTCCTGAAACAGCAGGAAGCCCAGTGAAACACTCTGCCTGGCAAAGAGGCTAAAACCAGATCATTCTCAGTCATTTGTTCAGCTTTTACCTTTTGGCCTCACTCCTGCTAAACTGCACTCAATGGCTTGGAATGGTAAGCTGAGGAAGTCGCTCCTGGAATTTAAACGCAGCAAATGCAGACGAATTTTAATAAGTTCTTAACCCGGCGCAACATACAAATGTGCAATCTGCAGCGATGGCACCGCACAAGAAAAGAAACTGAGTGAAAGAATCCCATACGTGTGGAATTTCATTGGGCGAAGGCTGTTGGAGACTAGTTGGTGACTCAAAATTGTGACAAAATAGTTTAATTTAACATTTCAGTCTCACTGAATTCTGAATGTTTGCGACCAAGTGACCAGCGAGCCACGTGGCCGCATTTTTGAAGGGCCAGTTTTTAAAAATCGCGTCCTATTTTCGTGCACGGCTTCTAGGCCATGCACGTCATTTTGTTGCCTAACTCCACCTTTTTACCCATTTCAGCAGCTGACCCCACATTTATGATTTAAAATGCTGGAGTACACTTTTGAAATGAAGACAGGCAAATTTGGACCAGTTTTGTTAAATCATAATTTTTTTTTTTTAATCACTGAGTGGTTTTTCGACCTGGATATTTGCCTCATCAAATATTTTGCAACATTTTGGAGGATCGCAACACATAATCCAAGTGCTACACGTAGTGCAACATCTCAGTTTTAGCATTAACTATTGAAGTCAACCCTGTTTGCCTGTTAGCAAAATATTTCATGAACCACTGGACAGATTTTAATGAAACTCTCAGAAAGTTATTACTAGATGTACATCTACAACTGATTACCTTTTGGAGTTAATCCAATTCAAGATGGCTGTCACAGATAATTAATATTAGCAAACTCAAAAATGGCTATAATTCAGTCATTTTTTTGAGATATTGAGCTAAAATTTGATGGGGTAGTAGCTGAGAGTCAGTCACAATGCATACTTTGAGCGTGACAACTCATGAGATTGCGCATAATGTTATTTTTAAGGTTTGACCGAAACAGCTACAACTCCATAATTTCTCATCATAAAATGATTTTAGTCTAAAACTTTAGCATGAAAGGCGGCAGGCGATATGCATTCCGTGAAGGAGTGCTGAGCCTTTATTTATTTATATGTCTTTTCTCCTACAAGTCAAACCCTTCATTGTGACGTCTCTTACCTTAAGCGCCGCAGGCTGGTTCGAGGCAGCTCCCCATTGTCGCCAAAGTCTACATAGTAAAGGTCTACTACATCTGAGCCCAGGACTCCCAGCACCTTGGCCCTGTTCCACGTACCATGGTCTCGGTACGGAGCTGCCACGATGTCCCCAACAACAATTGTCTCGACTCGCTGCTCCTACAGATCCACAACATGAGCTGTGTTAATAAACTATAAACACAGGGAGGATATGTAAACCTGTGAATACACAGTGGAGAGAGAGGTACTGAAAAATAAGAACCATAATGTTGGAATAATCTGAGCCACACAAAACCAGTTTATGTAAGGTAAATCTGACTGAATCTAATAGCTAATGTAGCTACAGTCAGTTTTAAACTATCAGGACATAACAGAAAATCATGTGGCCCTACACAAAGTGGTAACTACAAAGCAACATTACTCCCTAAGCTTGTTGAGCTGAAACTGAGTTTGCAGTGTCCCAAACCTGATTACCATGGTTACATACAGTGAACTCATAAACTGCTCCCAAATAGTTTATGAGTTTCAATTGCCTGAACAACCCATTCACTACTTATTTAAAACTACTATCACAAAACGTACTTTCACAGAAAACACAGCAGAAACATTTAATCAAATCTACTCTTCTTCCTCGCCCTTAAACTATAATGACGTAGATAAGTTGGTAGATGAGTTTCAGTGCAAACTTTCAGTTATCATTGATTACATTGCCCCCATTAAAGTGAAAGTTGTGTCTGGTAGGAAGAAATCTCCATGGAGAAATGCACAAACAGTTCAATCTGCAAAACAACTCTGCCGTAGGGCTGAACGAAAAT
>NC_051446.1:7058274-7089274 GCF_001649575.2 Kryptolebias marmoratus | reverse complement strand
GAGTGCGGGTTTTTGATGTTTGTCTCTTTCTTACTGTTTATTCATTGTCACATGCTGTTTTTATTTTGTTTTTTAATTATGTAAAGCACCTTGAAATGCCTTGCTGCTGAAATGTGCTATACAAATAAAATTTGATTGATTGATTGATTGATTATTTGTGAAGAAAAACAAAGACAAAAGGTCAAAGCTATTAAAAAAAAACAAAGAAAACGTGTCCACTTCTTATAATTCCACCGTTAGCAGCAGTAACTCTCAGTGGTTTTCTATGGTAAATGGCTTTATCTAGTCCAAGGACCCCAAAGCGCTCCACACTACAATCATTCATCCATTCATACACTGATGGTGGTAAGCTACATTGTAGCCACAGCTGCCCTGGGGTGGGCTGACAGAACACCGGCACCACCAAACCCTCTGATCACCACCAGTAGGCAAGGCGGATGAAGTGTCTTGCCCAAGGACACAACGGCTTAACAGGTTCAACGGGCTGAGTGGGACTGCCGGAGCAGGGGCTTGAACTGGCAACCCTCCGGTTACAACCCTTTTGAGCCACTGCCATAATACTATAATAATGATTGTTTCTGCACTCTGCCTGGGTTCATATTAAGACCTGGTATTCTGTTCTGCTATGTTAACTCATAAATATCAAAGAGGCTGTACTTAATCTGTCATTACTGTTTTTGCATGGAGACTTTGGCTCCATGGGGTATCTTGTATTAGAGCAACACGATGATTAATGTTCTAAAAGTAAAGTATATATCCTTACTGTTGAGTTTCCATCACTGTAAAAGCAGTTCATCTCCTCTGTCAGCTTGTCCAGCTGGAGGGAGCGAACACCCAGGATCTGGATCCAGAAGTGGTTTGGGTTCTCCGACGCAGAAACATAAACCTCTAAGTGTTCATCCGGCTGGAAGCTCAGGTCTGGGCTAGGAACTGCAACGCACAGACGAAACCATGACTGCACTCAAAAATACATTAGGAATGACTTGCAAAAAAATAAATACATAAAAAGGGAACTAACTTTCAAACTTGGACACTTCAGAGAGTGACTCTGAGAAGAAACTCTCCTCCTCCTCCTCCTCCTCCTCCTGGTCATCTGTCACTTTGAGCTTCTTCATCTTGGTATCTCCTGTGGTTCCATTGGTGTAGACAAATTCATTCCTATCTGCGTCGGAGACGGGACAATTGTTGTTCAAACCTAGTGGTGACTCGGTCTTCACGCAGTCCAGCTTTTGACTCATCACTGTGTGATGGCGTTTCTGGCGGAGGGCAGATGACTGGGAGATTTTTGTTCTGACCATCATGTCCTCTTTGACTTTTTGGAGAATCATCTCCTGCAAAACCCCAACAAAATACGTCACATTAACTTGTCTTCTAAAGCACACAGAAATAATCCAAACGAGGGACTTCAGCGCCACCTTGGCCTGCTTCACGTCCTGCCTGGTCCCTGAGATTGACACCTTGCCGTGCACCGCTGGGTTCTGCGAGTTCTCTTTGGAAAAGGCCACCCGGGCTCCTGTCGTTCTAGTGATGAGCTTTAAACTCTCCCCTCCACGTCCTGCAACACATAATCAGATACACATCTTGTCATATCCACTGTCCCTCAGAATAAATCTGTAACAATGCCATGCCACATACTTTTTTGGTCATGTTAAGAAATTCTGTAGCAACTTTAAAATGTTGCCTTTACCTCACATACACCCCATAATACTAAAGGCTGCAGCAGCAATCCAACAGTAACGTTACACAATCCCATCCTATGCTAACACTCTGTCTGCGCTGTCACAGTAGTGTGGCGTACTTGAGGCACTTTTATGCATAATAGGTGTTTGTCTATTGTTTGACTTTCTTCTCGTTCAATGAGATGTGGTTGTTTCTACGTACATATTGAGTGACTGGAGTATATGTGGAACTACAGAAGTACCAACAACAACTATACAGCTTTTTTCAGTACTGGTTGTGTGCTATGTCCAGCTACATGATAAGTACCCAAATAAGGCCCACATTTTTATTTACTTGTTATTCATTCCACAATCGTGGACCTGGAAGAAACTGGTGGGTAGGTTGCTGTTGTGGGTTTGGTTTGGGCTTTACTTGAAGACGACAAAAACAGAAGAGAATTTACAAGACTGAAATCAGCCAACAGAGAGCACCAGCAAGAAGAAGAAGACCCAGAAGATGGTGGGTGAGACTGTGGCTATTGGCTGACGGAAAACTGCAGTTCAGGCATTACCACACACTCATGGAAAAACTGAGACAAGACGATGCAGGTGAACGCTGCAGCAATGTCACACCACAACAAAAACAACCCACACTTGCACTGCACCGTTCAAAAATGCTATTTCATTTTCATCTTTGTGATGAACTTTACCTTGCTGTGGAGGTAGTAATATACCTCAGTAGTTTCCTATAAGGGAGCTATCTACACAAAGAAACACTTTAAGGTAACTCGTATTTCTTTCTAAGTGATTTTATGTCATTTTGCGTGTCAAAAATAACTACTAGAAACAGTTTTTTAAAACCATCTGATTGATGCCATGTAGCAGCTGAACATTTCCACATTTCACTCATTTTTTTTTTGACAGGGATGCTTGTTTGCATAGAGTAAAATTGTTATTCAGGCAAGTACAATTGCAGTTGAAACAAGAAAATGAAGGATAGGGTGAACAGAAGTTGACTGTGACTATGTCGACTTGTTGCCGGCAGAAGCTCAGGAGCTGTTTTATGAGCAAAAGAGGCAAATATAGGCGCGGGTGATCATAGTGTAATCACTAATCTGTCCAAAAAATGTTAAAAAACAAGAACAACTGGGCTTCTATTCGTTTCTGTTTTTAGCCTTTTTTTTTTAGATTTACCATGTCCTGGATGACTGAGAATCTACACCAGCATCACTAATCTATGTAAACTGTGCAAAGCCTGAAGCCTGTTCTGATTATATAGTTTTAAACATTAAAAGTTTTAACCTTTTTTTCAGTTTTCTTTTGCTAAGACTCAGTTGAAATAAAGAGAGAAAGAGGGGTGTAGTTATATAATAAATGATTTGTGGTTGAAATTAAAATTCTGGACATGATTCTGTAATGGTGTTAAGCAGTCATTGTATTGGTAAAACTTCTTCATCCTATTTAACTAAGATCAATTTGTATATTACAGTAACTTAAGGATAACCTGGTCCAGATCAACTGAACCTGAGAAAATCAGACCAAAACCTGCCAGCAGCTAAACTACTCACTAATCAGATCACTGAAAATACAGACTTCCTACAAAAACAAATCTGTTTACATCTTCAGTTGAAAAAAATAAACGCCATGAAGAAAGCAGCCATGGTCTTCAAAATATTCTACCTATGATGCGTCCAAACGAGGTCTGAGGAACCTCCAAAACCTCAGACACTGGCTCACAGTCCACGACCAGGTTCTCCAGGACACAGCGGGCGAGCAGGATCTGTTCCTTGGAGCCCTGAAGCTGGAAGCAAACAGCTGCTTTACATCCAGGCTCCCCCAGTTCTGACAGAACTCTCACGCGAGCTCCAGACTTCTGGCTCACCTGAAATAAAAGGAAACACGGAGAAGTATATGGAGAGGACTTGTCATCATTTTCCACATTGTTCTTCTGTTCATTATTGCCTGACACCAAAACCGAAAGAACAACAATATTTCTGACACTTTCTGTAAACTGTGTGTGTTTGTTTAATGAAACGCTCAGAAATTAATCATTGGCTACACAGCTTCTAGAGTCACTCCCATTCAAGATGGCTGCCACAGAAAAGCAATTCGTAGCCAGTTTTACAGATATTGACCTAAAATTTGGTGTGGTAGTAGCTCAAAGTCTGATTGCACGGGTTTTGAATTTAAAACTTAGTAATTATTGCAGTCAACTCTGTCTGTTAGCAAAATACTGTACATTGTATAATATGTAACATTGCTCTTATGTAGAATCCCTGCTTAAAATAAATAAACAAGGTGGGAACTGCTTACCATATCCAAAAACGTAGCTTGGCATCTAGATATGTTCCTATACATTTCTATAGGAAGAGTAATTTTGGATTCTTCGGTGTCTGAGCCCTGACCTGTTAGTGGTAATAAATCACAGACCATCAAAACATTAAAGACAAAAAAAAGTGTCATAAATCAATTAAACACATTAGTTTTGTAACAATACCAGCTGAAAGCCAGAAACTTACTGTTGCTGGTGTTGCTCATGTGACGGTACACCATGTATCCTACTGTGGCGCCGACTGAGAGCCCCGCAGCCAGAGCCACCATTTTCCCTGAAGTCAGGCTGCTCTTATTACTTTCTTTCACAACATCCATGACGAGCCGCACAGCAGGCAGAACCTAAATGTAGAGATAACACAAGTCTTCAGTGGTGGTATCAGGGTTGTGACGGTCCTCGGCTGTTCAGCATTTTTCAGCCCTATTTAACGCACGCTCAGGCCACCACGGCAAATTATCCCAAAAAGGACTTTGTTAGCCGGTGTCAAGTACAAACTTTCTGTTGGGTTGTTGAGCAGCTCTGAACTCATGCAGCACAGAGTTTAAAGCAAGTGTCTTAACTGTATTCCAGGACAAACTATTTACAAACAATTATCTTTACACCACTGTCAATGTTGTAATACCCAAGTACTCCATCAGAAATACAGGAATATTCCTGCAGGAAATGCCCAAGGCGGCACCAGAAGTGCTGCAGCTAGCTGCTGCTGCCATTTCCTCTTGAAAATAATTTTCAAATTTTATGCAGATAATGAAACTATGCAAAACTGATGCAGATCCAAAGGCTTAAAAATCAACATCTACCTGATCAGCTAGGATTTTTTTTTTAATTAGAGTTGTTATACTTCTACTTTTCATCACAATGGATGACATCACACCCATCTTCACTGTGTTCCAGTTGCATGTTTGAAAACCAGTGGGTTTTGCTAATTGTTGTGCTAGGTGACCAGCTTAGCTATCGTTAGCAATACAAATGTGCATTTCCACTATGGGACCCTGAACCTTTATACCATGGTATTATTTACCCTGGTAATTATTTACTCAGGTAATTTCAGCCCTGTTGTTTCTCCACTACTGTTTAAGATACAGGGTAGATTAGGCAAATTAAGCCACTGACATGTATTGCTTTACCTCAGCTGTTGAAGTGTTGCATCCGGTCAGACAGCAGCTACACACAGAAGTAGCTGCCTCCGTTCCACCATCAACATATTTCTGACAGACAGTCATAAAGAATCTTGGGGGCCCAATCATTCAAAAATGTTTAGTGCTCCCCCACCACCCTGACAGATCCAGGTAATTTCAAAAGTACTACTGTCCTACCAGGGCCATTTTCTGGTGTAATCTGTATTTACCCTGGTGAATGAAGTGGAAATAGAGGGGGTAAAGAATGTTCCCTGCAAACTACCCTGGCTCCCGAAGTGGAAACACACCTCAAACTGTTAATATATCCCTCTGCATTTTATGAAATTAAACACTGAAGCAACAGCTTTGCTAATAAAGACTGGAAAGTGCTGTTTTTGTGACTGATTTAATGAGAAACTAACCAACAGAAGTAAAAAAATTAAAAAAAGTTTATTACTGTAGCTATTAGCACTTTTCATGCGTGAGGAAGCCATACTGGAAGTTGGGGTTAGTCGGGAATCTCTGACTTTCTGAGAGGGAATTCCAACTTTCGGAGGGTGTTCCAGTTGATTTTTTTTTTTATTATTATTTTTTTTTAATTTGGAGCTTCGAAATTCTGACTTTAAAGTGCAAATGAATTGCCTATAAGGCAGCAGTGATCCACTTCTGTCTTGGTTCAGCTCAGACTAGCTGTCATCTCAGGGGTCTGCAACATGCGGCTCTGGGACCACAGGCAGCTCTTTAGTCCCTCCGCAGAGAGGGTTTGACCGAAACTACCATTGCAATAAAACCAACCATTTTTTTTACTTGCTTTTTTCTTTCCGGGACACAGGAAGCTGGTTCATATCTTTAGCAGTCATTGTGCAAGAGGCATGGTAGATTCCAAGTCCGTCACAGAGACACAACAAATCACACTCTCACTTACACCTAGGGAGTTACCCGTTTACCTAACATGCTTGTTTTTGGTCTTTGGGAGGAAACTGGAGTAAGCCCACATGTGCACTCCATACAGAAACACCGGGAGGTGATCCTGCGACCTTCTCAATGAGAGGTGACAGCTCTAACCACTGCTCCGCCATGCTGCCCTAAATTTATAACCCCAATAGGAGAACGACAGAAATATATGACAAGTCACTCTAATACCACCAAGAATTAGAAGACTAGCTTGTCTTTAATAAAAACGTTGAATAGAGTTTAAAGGAATTGGAGGTGTCTGCCTTAATGAGAGGGAATTTATCAGATGCAACCAAACATCCACCAAACTGGCTTAATTTTTATCTTCACTCTAATATCCTTTATTCTTTCAAGGGGCAGCTGTGGGTCAGCGGTTAGAGCAGTCGTCCTCCAACAGGACAGCTGGAGGTTCAGTTCCATCAGTATACCCACATGTCGAAGTGTCCCTGGGTAAGACACTGAACCCCTCATTGCCTCTGATGTGCCCCATCTGTGTATGAATGTGATCTAAAGCACTGATTAGACTCTATACTGGAATGACTTATTTAAATTAGCTTTGAAGTGTGGATGGGTAAATGAGGTTACAGATTGTGTTGTTAAGTGATTTTAGGCTGGAAAAGATCCTATATAAGTACAGATTATTTCAAAATGGATACCTATATTATTGTTCTACAAATTTAGAAAAGACTCACATAGCTTTTCTTTAAGAGTTTGGTCTTTTTCTTTGTTGTAACATTTGAAAATACCAAGATCTGTCAACAGTTTATTACAAATCTTTAATTTCATAATGTTACAAATGAGATATTTTTAAAATGTAGGACTTATATAACACTCACTGAGTGGTGTTCTTTACATTTCAAGCTTCAAGTATGTTTTGTGTTTCTGGGCAAATTTTATTTAGTGAGGAAAAAAAGCAGGAATGGCTCTTTTGATTGTAAAAGTTGCAGGCCCTTCTGTTTGCTCATCAAACTGGCCAGAATTAAACTTTACTTTTCCAAAATAAACAATCAACAACAGGTAAGAGATGAGGTGTTCATAACCTTTCCACAGAACCACACTTCAAATGATCTGAACTCTCCTTTAAGAGTTTTTTGTGTTGTGGGAGGGCATTAACTGGACTGAGTAATAATAATAATAATGCAACTATTATCTATATGTATAGATAATTAACCTATGGCAAGTTTCCAACATAACAGAAACAGGAGAGATAAAGTCTTCGTCAAATAAAATAAATCTGGCTTTCTCTATTTTTTCTTTTTCGTTGTAATTCGACGTTATGAAACGACCATCTGCCACAGCCAAAGGATGCTTACGCTAACTGCGTAACAAACTCTTCTTTGGGAGCAAGTTACGGTGCTCGCCTCGGACACAACACCGCCCCCTGGAGTCACACGACGGTCAAACTATTCACTGCTGCCAAGCGGATCTTTTGATACAGAAGTTAAAAAATAAAACTTGGGTAAAATTTGAAATATGCGTGGTGCTATTTGGATGGGATTTAAAAACGAACACCTCAATAAACTCCAGTCTTTCAGGATGAGTTCCAATATGAAGGAACAAACGGTTTTCAATAGTTGTTTTTCTGTTTCTCCCTCACAAAACTACTTTACAGACAATTAAGCCGCTCTGAAATGATACCGAATGTTAGATTTATTTTAATACTTCGTGTAAAACCTGTAGTCACGTTGAATATTGGCTTTATATTTAAGTCGAGGCAAAACATCTTTAAATATGTCAATTTTTTCAACGGAGTTCGTCGTCACGACCACTCCGATCTCCCTGTGACGAGCCAGATAACCTTGGCTTCCTGTGGCATTTAACAGCGAACCGGGACGGCGCTAACACGCCGCTAACCACCATAAGTTAGCAAAGGTAAGGCAGCTTTTACTACCCGAGAGGGTTCGGAAACTAACGAAACGCTTTCTCTAGTCAGAGAGAGAGAAAAAAACATAACAAGCTAGCATTAGCTGAAATACTAAAGTCAGTCTTTTAAACGAGTAAACGAGCGCGCGCATCCCCGACCGTACAGTTAGTGTTTTCAAAGAGTAACGCGTTTAAAATTAGCAATAGTGGATTCATTAAAATGAATGACACTTACGAACGGATTCTGGTTCCGAGACACGAAGCAGGCAGCGACTCTTGTCAAGTTAGTCACAGAGAGACCGAAGTAAACCGGAAACTGAACTTGCATCCAGAGTTTGAATGAACCGGGTGAGAATGATGCGCAGCAACAGTCTGACTGAGGTTTTTTTTTTTTACAGAATCCGCTTTAATCCGTATGAACCGAATAAATCTGAATATGGTTTAATGTAAGGAAAGCCAAAAGGGTCACAATTCACGCGCTTTGCAACTTATCCTTGGCTTCTATTAAACGTCATCAAATACCCCACTGTGCCTTTATTATGGGCCATCAGGTGTTCATTAAAGGGACATTTTGGCTATTTGTAAGTGATGTTCCGTCTAAAAGTTCTAATACTTGTTGTAGATAGCTCTTTGACTGGCCTCAGGTCAGGAGGAGCAGTGCAGGTCTTGACCACCGACTGAAAACGTGGAACAAAGTGTCTGCTTCTTCCCGTTGTTCAATGTTGAAACTGTCAGTATTTGGTTTACAGGCACTGCTTTGTTGTTGTGGTGGATTTTCTGAAACAAGGGACTTAAAACAAGATTAGTGGCATTTATTAAGTGCTACAAGTTCACCGGAGTACAACGCCTCTGCAGGAGTTGTGGCAACAACCAAAGCAGGAAGTCTGTGTAACCTTGGGGGCTCGTGATTTGTGCAGCTTGAAACCCACAAACCAAACAACTTCCAGGAGGCGCTGGTGATCAGAGCGTGCACAAACCCAGAGCCAGTCAACTGGGCTTCACTGTCCAAGTGTGCTCCATCACTCAGAAACAGAAGCCGTAACAAAAGTCTTATGATCCAGTAGCCAAAATGAGCCATTACTATCTGAAGTAGCCATAATATCTTTAAATCCACACCTAGGAAATGTTCTTAGCAATCAATCAGACCATAAGCTAATATTTAATCCACAGTTGTATTTTTTAAAGCCAGAGTCTGCACACTAGGAATGTGGGGCTGTAAGTGGTGCCTATTTTGTTTTACCTTCTTTTCTGTTAAAGTCAGAATAAAAGATGTCCCCTCCTTCAGTTTATATTGCAGCCAATTCAGCTTCAACTTCCACGTTACAATCTTGTGTCTAGTTATTAATGTGTCCACGGCCTTGGCAGGACTGACGACTAACAGCTAGTCAGAATGCTCCCAAGCCCAAAGTGGACCGCCGCCATCTTAAAACGACTCCACTCTCCGAAATTCAACAGCAACTCAGAATGTTGTTTCAAAAGGTATTTACACCTTCGTCAACATCACATTGTTTGCTTATTTACATGGGATTCTATTATTTCAAGGCACAAACAGCAGTAACTAGCTGTAGCACATCCTGTACAGCCTGGGGCATTTCCTGACAGTGGGGGTGAAGGTTTAAATGACAGCATTTGCAAGAACCACCATAACATTTAGGAGACTACAGTTGCTTTGAGATGGCAAAATCTGCTTTGGAAGTAGGTCTTTCAATGCAATAAGCAACTCAAAGCTACAGGTCCAGTCAGGGGAATAAAACTAACGTGCATCACAAATAGGCTCCATTAAAATAAATGTTAGCAGTGTATTATCTAGGATATCCATCAAAGGGAACAGGAAATTTATATTATGCTGACCTTGTCTAAGTGAGGGAGGAAGGGCAAATTTCCAGTTGGAGTTAGTTTTTCCATTTGAACAACAGAAACAGTGTTGGTCAGTCACTTTAGAAAAGGTGGAAAAATTGGGGCTTTTTTAGCAACGATCATCCCCCAAAGGTCCAAATGATCATATTAACGAGACAATAATGGCTAGTTCAAGTACTCACTTCCAAAGTGGATTTTGCCATCTTATAACAATCAGGATTTTTTATAGTGGTTCATGCAAACTGTTTTATGAAACTCTTAGACTGCTGTTAATTTTGCATAACATGCTCATTGTAGCAGGAAATCCTACAACTAGCTGTCATTGGTACTATTTACTTGTTCAAATAACCATAGAATATTACATAAATAACAGTGTACTAAGAAATTATCAGTGATTTAAAGGTTTATAACATTGGTCCTTAATTGAAGTTGAGCAAGGTCCACTTTAAGAAGTTTTTCTCTAGAAAAGATCCAGAATATATACATTTAAATTTTCTTCATCCTCCATACTGACTTCACAGGCCTGCCCTGGACCTCTGGCAGCTTCTCTCTGTGGTGGAAAACCGTGGAAATTATCGTCCATGCGTGAAAAGCTGCTCCGGCCTAAAATTAAACACTGTAAATGCTAAAAAAAAAAGGTGCGGTGCTCCAAAAAATGACTGTAAATGATAGAAAAGCTGCGCTGCCTAAAATGAACTACTGAAAATAAAATTATGCTGCCAAAAATACATTCAAAAATTACTGTAAATACAGGAAAATGTATGGTTTACACCACACACAAAATATTATATATATATATATATATATATATATATATATATATATATATATATATAAACACAATATTACAGTATATATAACAAACAAGATAAAAAAAATATATTCACTTTAAAGAAATTTAATCGAATGACAGGTGGATAGATCCAGACTGCGGTCTGGTATTTGGGGGACCCATATTTTATTAAATATTGCTGTTGTAAATTGCTACGAAATGTTTTATATTGGATTCGTTTTAAGGCAGCATCAATTCTCTTTGGTCTTGGTACCCACTTGAATCTAAACGCCATTCTACAACAAGTAGGATATTGACTGTTCATAACCCTTCCACAAGATCCCATTTAAAAGCACAATTTAAAGTTTCATTTCTGTTGTAAGTTGAAAAAAGCCCTATTTTTATATTTTCCCTCTATGGAACATCACAACAGACCTAAATAAAGAGTATTTATTTACATAATATAATCAATACATAAACAATTCTGTCAAAAATAACAGACGTCACAAAAAAGAATGCAAAATGTACATTTATGCGTCTTGTGAACATTTTAGTCAATCAGCTGTCACATCCAGCCTGCAGAGCAGCTGATAAAGGTTTCAGAGTCACAAAGATCCTCCACCGGAGCATTCAGCGTCACGTCCACAGAGAAGTCCTCCAGGGTTGGGGACAAAACGGGAAGAAGCACTTGGATTGTATTCATGCAGCCCAGTTCAGCTCGTCAGGACGCAAGAACAAAATGTAAAAGGGAAAGCCATCAAATGTGTTTTGGACCAACTCTTTGTCTGCAAACATGTAAATCCCACAAACAAGGGGCTCCACCGAGCTGAAGCCAGACGTTTAAATACAGAGCTTCGTCAGTTCAAGTTTCTCACCACTTACACAAAAAAACAGCACTTTATTTCTTTTATTGGGTTTTCATTTTGTTTCGGAACATTCTCGAACATCTATGCTGCCAAAACAAGTTTAAAGTTTTTTTTATTTGAAAAAAAAAAACAGCTTGTAAATAACCACTTTTTTTTTTTTTTTTTTGCAGAATAACTTTTCCCAGAGTTAGTAAAAACATTAAGACGGCCGGAGTGTAATTTCATGACTTCGGCAGAGAGAGAGAAAACCTCAGATATGATCCCATAGTAAGACCCAGGGGGAAAAAGGTCAACCCAAAGTTTATTTTGTCTGTTTTTAAATATGAAAATTATGTTTTTAGAAAGCCACAACAAAACCTGTGACATGAATTCTGAATGTTTGACTGTATTTTCTCATGAATGGATCAAACATTCCTAAATTACCGTATATAATGCCGGATTAGGGTAGCAACTGGCACTTCTAGCCTTTCAAAGGTAACATAGTCGTGACAGGAAGGACACATAGAAAAAGATGGGGTTCACTTTTACAGTTATGTAGTGCTTTGTAAAATGACCATGTTTGTTTTTTTGTGTTTTACAATTTACAATATCAATGACAGCATCAATAAAAGATTGGTGTGATAGAAAAGCTACTTCTGCCAAAAAACAAACTATAAAACCTAAAGCCTGCTGATGGAGAAAACTGATACACAGAAGGGAAATCTATGGAAACATTCATCCTTTTAGGTTTTTAAACTACACTGAATCACAAACTGCTGTCAGCTGAGATTTCTGAAAACCAAAATAAAAAGAGAATAAAGGCAAATAGAAGACATACAGTGAAGCACTGGTGAGAAGAATGATCCATATATTAAACCGATCACTGCCTGAATAACTGGTATTAAACTGCACAATCAACCTTTATGCTCCGTCCACATTCTTCAGCCCAAACTGCTGATCCGATCCAGGATCAGTTAGGAGAACGAGGAACAACAAATGACGTGACAAAAAAGATCAGCGCTCGGCAGATTCAAATATTACTCACAGCTAATTGTTCAGGACGTTTTCACAGAGCCCCACTTCAAAGAATCCAAATTGTCCTTTTTAACAGCACATTTTGTGGCGGCTCGGCTGAAGTCCAGACCTGCATCTGCTTTATGATCTGAAGAGTGGCATGAAGACTACAAAATAAACCTGAAGAACCTGGAGACTGTTGCTCAAGAAAAGTGGTCCGAATTCTCTGTGAAGGCTGGTAAAAAGCTTTAACCGAAATAATCAAACTGGATGATTTCATTTTATATACATTTATGTATAAAATAAACTACCATTATGATCTTTAACAGGTCTCACCTGAAGTGCAGTGATCAAAAATAATTACAATAAATAAACTTTGGCAAAGGAATGATGGAAAACAGCCCGTAAAATTCAATGAAGACATAAAAACACGTGTGATGCTCCAAGTCACCAAACCACAATACCGTTGTGAGTCATTACCCAGGCGAGGAGCGCCGTAGAAAACAAACCCTCTCCATGAATAAAAACACTGCTTCAGCCACCATGCCCCTCGGCGCACCTCAGGTAACAAAACCCACCTGTCAGGGCTAAAGAAAGCCAGTGATTGGCTAAAGACTCAGAGGGGAAATGACCAAGTAAGGACATTTAAAAATAAAAAATATATATCATGAATTAAAAGTTCTAGATGTTTATGTTGAAATATTTTAGATTTTATAACACTAATGTCCTTTTTACAGTTACAGTAATTCCACAAACTGCACTTTTGTTTCCTCAGTTTAGTCATGTGATGTGTTTGTAACTTTCAGCCCCATGTTTCTGTTTAACAAAGAAACGTTGACATCGTTTTTAAACCAAGGCTGCTCTGGTAAGAAGATGCATCACGTGACTGGGGGTTTCACATTAAAATGTTTCATAAATGCGCTGTGGGAACGAGAGCATTTAAAACTTACAACCAGACAATAAACTGTTTTCTGTTTTGGCTCATTTTCTCTTCATGGGAAATGAAGGTTTCAGATTGTCTCTTTTCTTTGTCCTTCAGAAAACTAACCAAGTGCACAAACAGCTGAAAGAGCTTTAACATGCATGTAAAAACCTCCACCGTGACGTCTGCCTGATAAATAGAGCGCACCACAGAGCGCGCACCTCGGTTGATCCTGGTTTCCTGAGGAGTCCAACTAGTTTCCAGTGCTGCTAGTCTGGGAGGGGGGTGTCAGAAAGGAGAGTTCATCCCTAGCTTTGTCTCAAACTGCAGCTTTTGTCTCTTCTGGTAGCGAACCCGCACCCTGAAAATGACCAAACACATCAGAGGACACGATCAACAAACAGATATAATTAGCTTTTTTTTTTTTAAACATTCCCAGCAAATCCCCACTGTATACAACACAGAAAACCAGATAGTATTCCCAGAAATGATTCCAGCTGTTTTACCTTGAATAAAACCCTGTGATGTTATGGAGGTATGTTTGTGCCTGGAGATGTCCCAGGTTCATCTCAAGTATTAGATTCAGGTCCCGATCAAGGTTTTTTTTAAATCAGCGATCAGTATCGGAGTAGCTCACCACGCTTCGCTTATAATCTTTGTTGTTCACCTTCTGTCAGTGGTTTGACATCAGCTGTGCTGTAATCTGGCTGTCATAAAGCATTGTGATGTAACGTACCAACATGTCTGCAGTATGGAAGTATTTTAAAACATGAAATGAGAGCAGCTCAGTAGCTACTTGCAACATTTGCAATTTGGGTATTTCTCAAGGAGGTGGCTATAGAGCTAAATTCATCCATCCATTTTCTATACCTGCTTTCCCGCTTATCACTTTGGGTGTCTAATCCATCTTCGTCATGCAGAAAATAGGTTTTCATTTTTATGTCCTGCCCTCCCGACACAGCACTAGCGGAGCTGTATTAAAAAGTTTCCTACTATATATGCAACATATTAATAACATCTAGTTATACAGCCTTATAACATGCATGGGGCTCTTACTTAGGCAACTTCTTGTTCACTGTTTTGTTCATAGGCTCATCAACATATAGAGGGGCATAACTTATCCATACCTGGAAAATACTAAAACCAAATTTTCCACAAAGATTCAACAGGAACCCTGTATTTTGTGGGTCGTAACCTGCAGAGTTTGGAACCTCTGCTTCAGATTGTGTCTGCCTCTACTTATTTTCTGTTGTGGCAATTAACAAAAAGCTATTTATACTTAAAATTAAAGTGCTAATCGTTTATTACTCAATCTGATTGGACACACTGCACCCTGACGTCTAAACCATGGCAGTTCAATACAAACACATGAACCGCTACACCTCTAATCCAGTTGAATTTAGAGTAATAGAAAGCAGTGTCTATGTAAAAAGAGGTTTGGTTTCATACCGTATCTCATGTAGTTTGGTCACTTCGTTGACCACCACCACCAGCAGCAGGGACGAGGAGGCCAGCAGCCAGGCTTCCAGTGGGATGTTACCCAGGTTAAAGGTCAAGGAGCTGCTCTGGTCACGCCACAACTGGTAGTCCACTGCGGCCTGAACAACCTGCCCAAGCAGCCTGGTAACAAGGAGGTGAGGGTTAAAGAGCACTCTCTGTAATGGAACTAGTATCTGAGCTAAGAACAGATCCAGAGTTAATCTAGCTGACTGTACTTACACAACGGGAACAGTGAGACACCACCAGATGTTGCTGAAGGGGCTCTTCCTCCACAGAGGTTGCGAGCGGTGGATATAGCTGAGGGAGATCACCACTGAAAATGTTCAAAACAAAACAATAAGGGACAGGGCTTGAATTGTACAGCAACATACAACGTGAGACTTAAACTGTTGTTTTTATGCTTCACCTGTGTGTAAAACAAGAAAACCAGCCATAAGTTTCTGAGTCAGCAGCAGGCCATTGGACAGCTCATTGAACCAATGAGGAGCCTCCTCTGAAGAGCTGCAGACACACATAAAGATCAGTCATTCATTTCTTACCACCCAACAACAGCCAAAAATATATAGTTCGCAGACAATCACAAAGGACGCTTCTCCTCCTGTACCTGGGTTTGAATATAGAAGGGCAGGTCAAATTGGAGTTACCAGTGAGGGTCATGTTAGTGGGGAGGCAGAAGGACTGCAGGGTAAAGCCAAAGGCCAACAGGTAGGCACACATCGACAGGCCGAACTTCAACAGGAAACAGCCCAGGAAGTAGTTCTGAGTCTAAGCAAAGAAGACAAGAAAAACAAAATCAAAGTCAAACTAAATTTAAACGGGACACCTTTGTGAAAACACTTTCTAATTAACCTGCTAATATCAAGGACAGCAAAAATATTCTGTGGCTCTTCATCGTGTGATGATAATTTGAGTCGCTGACACATTCAAGCAGGTTGGTTTTCAAATTGAAAACCATTGGTTATAAAACAGACATTACTAACAGAGTCAGGATAGGATCAGAATTTAATCCAAAATTTGAAGTGAGCAACAGGCTCCAAATACCTGACAGGTGAGGAAAATATGTACAAAAAAGTTTAAAGATCATATAAGTAACACTACAGGCGTCATCCAGCTTGCATCACATCTCTATTTACTCGAGTCACTGAACGGCGAAACCGTTCTTTATGGCGAGTTGATAACCTTGCACAATTCAGGCTAAAAATCCAAATTTCCCCAGCAGATCAGCAAAATGACTTTCACTGCAATCGGCTGCTTGCATCAACAGGACGACAAACCAAACCTGCATTTCTATTGTTTGAAAAACGACCTTAACAGAAGCATCACAGAAACTACAGGAAAACATTTTCGAAAACACACTGTTGAGAACAAACATTGATTAAACATATTTTTGACATTTAATAGTTTTGAACCTTCAAGAATCTTGATGTGACGCAGCTAAACGTATTTAACCCACCACCCCGAGTACAAACACAATGTATGTCTGTACAAACAAGTAAATGGTACACAAACACGTTACTGAAGGGGGTGGGTATCCATTTCTTCATTAAGGTGAGAAGGTGCCTGAGGTATAGATTCAAAACACCTCATGCAATATGAATGTTTCAATTTCAATTTATTGATTTATTTAAATCTTATTTATTTCATTTACAAGACATCGTACCTTTGATTTTAAATATTTTATCTGTATGTGGAGGATAAAAAGCAGTGACAGTGACCAAATTTATAGTTACCAGGTTCAACAACTCTTCTATGCTTTAGGTGAACCTGGTAATTATATGTAGTAGTACCTCAGAAACTATTGTGATTCAACAGCCTGCTGCTGCAAAACAAGTCAACGTCTGTTTACTGGATGTTTGTGCTTTTTTTGGTGAATATTTATGATGTACCATAATCTTTTCATTTATCTTTCCCACGGCTGCCTCACAAGGACAACACAAGACATTATGCTGCACAGCTCCCAAAAGTGTGTTTTCACAGACTCAATGTGTGTGTGTGTGTGTGTTTGACTGGCCTGCCTGCAGTCCAGCTTTAAGCGAATATCTTCTGGCTGTGGCTCAGAGATCAACAAGTGGACGTACCTTTTTTGGGATTGAGTCCAGGTTCTTCCCTGTGGCGACTGTCATAACTGAGCTGTCAGGTAGTTTCCCCAAAAGTGACACACTGCAAAAGCCAACCCAGATATCAGAACCGCGATGTGCATGTCACAGCATGTGTGAGTTCTCAGTTTCTTGATGCTCAGAGTGGAGAGCCTGTGTGTACCTCAGCAAAGGGCAGCTGAAACAGGACACCCAGAGGATGTCGGTGGTGTTCAAAGGAGGAGGCAGCTGCGCAAGACAGGCCAAGAACTGCACACAAACACCAGCAGAGTTTCACTCGGTTCCTCGGGACTCGTACATGATTTTATAATGCAAAGGAACAGCAAACGATTTTTATGTTTTATGTGGTTCAGACATTTTTCTAACTCACCTGGATGACGACCAGACTGAGCTGACACTGCAGCAGAAAGAGGAAGCACTTGCGGACGCCAGAGGTTGTGTGTCGTGCCTGGGAAACATTCAGAGATGAACTCGATCTGAAATGTAAGGTCTCGGCGAGCGTGCGACGACTGACCTGCTCTATGAGTTTGACGATGCTGACGCTGTCTGCTTGGTGGAAGGAGATGGAGCAGCCCAGGCTGTTCAGCTGCCTTGAAAGTTTCAGAGGAGACAGTCCTTCGGTGTCCTCATGAGGTCCCCCTCCAGTGGCGTAGCCAAACGTTTCCCATGAACACTG
Organism: Kryptolebias marmoratus; assembly: GCF_001649575.2. NCBI lineage: Eukaryota > Metazoa > Chordata > Actinopteri > Cyprinodontiformes > Rivulidae > Kryptolebias > Kryptolebias marmoratus. Next base: position 7,071,667 of record NC_051446.1, on the reverse strand, counting down.
GGATGGGTACAGAGGGTCCAGTGCGATACTGTGGAGCACGAGAAAGATTTTACAGAAAGGTCAATCAGGATTTAAGCTGCAGCTAATGTTGCATTAAAAAAAAAATATTCAGCTCAGTTTGATTTCAGAACTGATTGTACACAATAAGAGAATTATATGTATGTTTTTAAACAAAAAGCCACGTGTTTGATATCCTATCCAGAAAACTCATGAGATGACATCTGAATGTGATGATGTGCTTACTGGTCAGAAAGATTTACGCTTTTTCCAACACATAAGCTATTTTACTTGTTTTAATTATTACATTCACATGTTCCAGCCTTTTGTTTATAAACTATGCTGCTGGACTGCATCTTAAATTTTGTTGTAGAGCTAGACCAGCTAAAAGTCACTTCTGCTGTTGGATCATGTGAAAGAACAGTTCTACGGTTTGTAGGTTTTTTTTTGTTTCTTCTTCTTTATCCCAATGAAGGAACGAGGGTCAGAGGTCTGTGAGTGAGCCACAGTTCATCACTACATTAGGCTATAAAAATGACTAAAGGTGGGATTTAAAATACTGCAGTATATATTGTGTATCATGATAAAACCCAGAAATACAGTGGCGGTATCGCCCAGCCCCAGTGTGTACCTGAGGTCACTCTGCATAAACAGGCGGCTGTTTCGGAAGTTGGCGGAGCTTCCCAGACAGCAGGTAACCTCCCTGTTCTCCTGCATGATCTTCATCATCTCGCACATGGCTACAAAGAATGAAAAAAACAAAACATTTAAATCGACCATTTCCATGGCAACTGTTTCCGGTTTCATCTTAAAGAGGCAGAATTAGTCATAAGCTCTTTAAAATTATTTATTTAAACACAAAATATCTGACTCACTGTCAGGGGTGCAGTCAGTGAAGAGCGGCACCAGGAGAGGAACGTTATCGATGTTCTTCAAATGAGGACGAACCTGGTGGATCCCACGAGGTAGTTTGGCCTGGGAAGAAACAGGTAAACAAGAACCCAAAAGACTAAAGATGACTGTGTTCAATTTTTAATCAACATTTATTAATAAAACAAAAGACCAAATGGTTGTGAAACATCTATAAATCTTTGGGCTGCTAAAAAAAAAAAAAACGAAAGAAAAACACGAACGCTCCATTTAATGAAAAATAAGATATCATTACTCTGTTGCAGTCCTCCAGAAAGCTGGGCACATCACTGTCTGTGGGCTGGAAACTGGCCAGGTCCGAGTGAGCCTCTTCCTCCTGCAGCAGTGGACCTTCCGCTTCATCTCGAGAATCTTCAGAACAGATTTAAACACCAAAACATTTATCAGTCAAGTACAGACTCCGAATAAAGCCCTAACTAACAAGCAGATACAATTAGGCAGGTATTATTTGAAACAGATAATAAAAATGAAAACTGAAGAAGTCAGTTGCTTTTTGAACTAATTTAAATGACTTTCATTTTGTTTGCGCCCATCAGTGTTTGATATATTTAGGGAAAAAAAAGCAATTTCTTTTTTCTGGTTGTGGGGAAAAAAAATCTAACTGAAATACAAAATATTAGATTATTAGACCTTTATCAGCTCAAATCTTTTTAAAGTTTAGACTATTGTAACACTTCCTGTAAGAGCTTGTAGGTAACTGTAAAAAATAAATAAAATGAAACAGTTTCTACAGCTGGAGTACAGGCAAACAACTCCACTCTGAACTGAACAAGTTCCACGAATTTCTAATACCCGAGTGAAATATTTACAAATGCGTCAAAGTTAGGCGATAATGTTTTTGCCCGTTTCTGTGCACGTGTGTTCATTTGTCTGTCTGTTAGCAAAATATTTCATGAACCACTGGATAGATTTTAAGGAAACTCTAGGAGAGCAATCGATGGATGAACATCTACAACTGGTTAACTTTTAGAGGTAACCTCATTCAAGCTAGCTGCTACAACCAACTAAACTTTGGACACATAAAAATGGCTGTAACTCAGCTAATTTCACAGATATTGAGCTTATCTTTGGCGTGGTAGTAATTGAGAGTCATTTACAACACATACTTTAAGTGCTACACATTGCATAATATCTTGGCCTAAAATAATAGCCCCTTTCAGATCATAGTTCTGCAGTATACAAGAAAATACTAACTCCCCTTTACAGCTCATTTGTCATTCACATCACATAAGTTGATCAACACATCACAGGACTGTGTGCGTTCATAACATGCAGCCAGAAGCAAAGGGGGCGTGGTGTAAGGACAGTGACTGAGATGAGCCGCTGAACTGCATTTTTGCTGGTTGCACAGACTTTATGTCATCACTACGTCATGTCCCGTGATACCGGTTTACTCTTTCATATCATGACCTTTTTGGCTTTGTCACTACCTTCCAAAGCAGAAAATGTGATGCAATTTCAACACATCATTCTGTATTGACACTTTTAGATGAATGTGAAAAGGGCTATTTTGTTGTTCACCTTAGAGCAGTGGTGTCCAATCCTGGTCTTGGAGGGCCTCTATCCTGCATATTTTTGATGTTTCTCTGCTTTGACAAAACTGATTTGAATAACTGAGTGATTAACAGGCTTCTGCAGAACTTGAAGATCAGCTGAAGAGCAGGGGAACAACTAAAACATGCTAGACAGCAGCCCTCCAAGACCAGAACTGGACGCCACTGTCTTAGAGTGTAAAGAAGATGTCCACACAAAGCCTTTAATGTCTCAGATACCTCATATGACTTATGGGGTAATCTCTCAGTGTGATATTTAACCCCTTCAATCCCACCCACGTCCTTGAGAAAAACAAACAAACAAAAATGAATAGCTTAACAAACAATAGTACCTTGGTTGAGGTCTTCGTGTAGGGAGCCATGACTGGGACTGGATGGAGCTCCTTCACAGGGACTGTCTCCATTAGGAGTCAGAGAGATGTGACAGTTCCAGCCTGTCTCTAAGCCCATCTTCTCTGCAAACACCTGCACAGACACAAGGCTCCTCACTTCAGTGTGTGCGCACGTTACCTTCTCACAGCACAGGACAGCATAGTTTATGCACTAAAATAGTGAGCATTGACTTTTTACACTGTGTCAACTTTGCTCTTTTTACATACTCATCAATCTGTTCAAACAAGTCATTCAAGACTTTGGTTATGTTTAAGGTCCATCAATATGATGTTCAAATCTGCCATTTTACAATAACTCCTCTATCTAAAATTTCACAGCTGCTCATGCAAGCATTATTTTATAAACCTTTACATCATTGTCTCTTTTGCATTAAAGTTATTTACATAAAGGTCTATGATTATTTACACAGATTATGCAATCTGCTGGTTTCTTTAGATACACAACTTTTTTATTGATTGGCATTTTATAACAAACTGAATCTGATTGTACTGTGTTAGTTTTTATTAAAGTCACCTTTGTAATGACAATAATAAAGAGTATGGAGCAGAGTCAACTACTACTGCTGGAATACTGTACAGAAAATAAAAGTCTGAATGGGTCCATCTGCAGCAAAACTCCTGGAACATTTTAGCTGAGAAACTGGACTGTGTGTGCTCACCTTGCTGCGGAGCTCATCCTCCATGGAAAAATAAACAAAGCGGATGCAAGCGGTCACCAGGGCATCGATAAGACGGACTGTGTCCAGCCTCGCCTGGAACTGAGACGACACCATGCCCATGAAGATCTGTCCGCTCAGGGCCTGAACGCAGTCCTCCCGCTCCACACCCTCTCCTATCCCCTCTGCAGACGGGACAGGAACAGACAGGGATGAACTAAATCAGTTCGGTTTTCTTACCATACGATAACATGGCAGCCACCTGTTTCGTCACTCCTCACCATCTGAGCTCCAGCTGTTCCTGCAGATGTTGTGCTTGATGGGGGTGGTGGAGGGCAGCTCAACGCCAGAGAAGAGGCAGGGACCGGGGGCCAGCTCCACACACTTTCCATTCAGCTGATTGGACAACGACACTTGCATAGGTTTGTATGAAAAGGCTGAGCAGTAACCTGACAGACAGGCACGCTGGTAGAAGTCCAGAACCTTCTTCCTGTAAAAATGTTTAATATGGAAAGACTAAACACCAGTGTATGAAATGATATAACCTTAAAGTTTGGTGCTGAAGAAAACTTATGACCAATTAATGTATTTGAACAACCTCAGTTCGGAAAAGTAGAGGTGGGCCAAGATCAAAATGGATTGCTGCCATCTTAAAACAGCTTCAATCTCAAAATTTTATACTGTTTCATGCCTGGTTTTCTCAAAAATACTGTTACTATTTTATCTCGTTCTCATGAGCTGGACATGTTCCACCCCACTCATAACCTTACAACAGAACCCACAACAAAAAAAAAAATCTGAACTATTCCTTTAAAATACAAACTTACTCTCTCTCTGAAGCTAAAGATTTTTTTTTTTCTGTGAAGTAAAAACATCAGTATGACAGATACCAGACCTGTCTGAGCCTGAAAGTGGGTAGATATCAGTTCCATCCCAGAAGTCGGAGCAGGCCTCGAGGATAAGTTCAGCTGAACCGTGTGACAGCATCTGGACATTATCTACAGGAGTGAGGACAGTTAACAAGCTTTTAAAAAAAAAAAAACACTTCTCTCTCAAAAAAAGTTTGCATTAAACTATTTTTTTTTTTATTAAAACACTACAACATCTTGGAAAGTGTCTGAACTCACTGGAGGAGGAATCTCGTACACACAGGGAGAGGAGGTGGGAGATGGGGGGCTGGCGTTTGATGAAATAGTGTAGGTGGCGAGAAGTTAACTCCTTGGTCTTCTCTCCAGACGGCAGCTGGTACAGAGCCAAGTAGTTCTCCTGTTTGAACAGCTCCCTCGCACCAGGAGTGAACCCTGACACACACAGACAAGACAGTGGTGAGAAGCTGCTGTCGAACAGCTTTTCACAAGGCGCCTATCGGTAAATGCTCGACAACAACAGCTCAAAATCAAAACATGTAAAAGCATTCCAGTTCACCTATGAGTCTGGAGAGCTCACAAAGCCCCCAGGGGACGTAGACCGGTAACACAGAGCCGTGGCTCTCCTGCAGAGCCAGGTTACACAGGTGGTCAGAAAAGTGGCAGAGCTGCCGGGTGATGCTGGCGTTGCAGAGGTTCAGCATGATGTTGAGGCCCAGAGGCTTCAAGGAGGGCAGGTGGCCCTGCCAGGAGAGGTCATCAAACTGGATGCTGGCAGGGTTCTGTTGGTCCTGAGACAGGCTCAGCATTTCTAGGTGGTAGTCACACACAAAGTCTTCAGCCTCTGCTTCTGGGCAGCCCATAGCAAAATCCTGGAGACCAAAGACAAACATCCAACATAACTTAAACAGTGATGTCAAATGGCACTTTCACTAAAAGTATTGTGTTTATTCAGCATCAGACTGCTTACGTCTTAATTTATGTCAGATTGTGCAATAATTACTGTAAGTCAGTTTGTGACGAATACTTGTGAATTTAACACAAAAATAACTTTGAGTAATGTCATCTGCTGCTCTCATCCATATATAATGTTGCAGCTCTGCAGATTTTTGTTGCTTGTCACAATTTAGTTTTAGTTCAACTACTTGATCAACGTCCTAACGCACTCAGTCCAATCAAGATGAAGAGCTTTATTATATTTCACTTTTTATACTGTCCTATCCACTCTACTGATGATACGGAGCAGATGGACCGTGAATCAGGGTTTCCCCCAGTGTATTATAAGCCTGGCGGGCTGTCCCCCGACCCTGTGCAAAGGCCCCATGTGGTGTTCCATCGTGCGCCCCGCTCCATTCAAAATGAAGAGCCAAAGAAATAAACATCGAACGAGTGGGTTTGACCAAAAATGGTTAGTTGAGCCGAAATTCAGCAGGTGGCTTTACAAGACAGAATATGATAAGCATGTTTTGTACTTGGTGAAAATATTAATATAATTTATCCTTGTTTACCAGTAAAATGATGCTATTAAATTCAGTATTAGATATGGTTTGTTTTGTTGTTACATGTAGTGATCCAACATGCAGCCTGTGCCACAAAAAGCACAGTACAGTACAGCAGTTCTCTGTAGTTATTCATTGGTCTTGATGTGAGACATGTGTTGGTGCTTTGTTTGCACTTTTTCATTGATGTTAATTTAATCTATTTGTAAATGTGACTTAAATTAGGATTCAAATTAGGTGCAAACAATTTGTATTTTTTTAAATTGTATTTTTGTTTAAAATAGTATTTCAAAAGTGCCTTTTTGTAAAACTGTAGTTGTGTAAATATTTAGCACAAATATCTTACAATATCACATAATAAATAGCCATATTTTCAACTTTCTTGTCAACTTTAATTTTTTTACTAAATCACGGTTGGCCGGCGAACGGCCACCTACCACCAGACTTAGCCTCTTTTCTGGGGGAAACCCTGCGTGAATGTTTTTCAAACTTCAGCTATGATGAAATACCATCTCTTCTGAGAGCACAATTTTAAATTCATTTATGTTCAGAGCTGCCTTTCCATTTACACTGATGACTCATACCTGTTGAGCCAAAAATTTAGCATAATCAAAGTCTCAGCCCATTTTAAGAATGGTCATGGGTTACTTTTGCTGCTAGAGGGCAGCACCAAACTAAATGCAGCTTTGCTCATTGTTTCGACATGGCTAACATGCTCATGTAGATTTAAAAATCTGAAAGAGAAATATTTATGGCTTGTGATTGTTTATCCTGATAAGACTAACTTAATAATGAGCATAAAAATTGTCTTAGCATCAATAAATATACCACACTTGTTACTGATATCCTGTAAAATACTTTTAAGTATAGAAACATATAACGCAGAACAATATGCCTTAAATGGTAGTGGGCAATCTTGTAATTGCTTGTGTGCATGGGTGCCTGGTTATGGGATAAAAATGGCTAAAACTCAGTTTATTTTACAGATAATGATCTAAAGTTTGGTGTGGTGGTAGCTGGGACTGATCCCCAACACATACTCTAAGAATTAACAAATCGTTTGACATCTTTGTTAAAAACTTTAGCACTTTTGGCAGTGGGAAATAAGCAGTCCTTAAAGGAATGCTACATTTTAATGGTAGCTGCTTAGCTTTTATTCACACCTGTTTATTGTTACTGTACATTAAGATAGAAGTAAGAATTTGCTAAAGCTGTCACTGTAGCTCACTTGTGCCTGGTTGTCCTCGCCTCCCTCAGTGTCGTGGCTGAAGCTGACGTTTGATCCAGAGTGGTGCTTGGTGCGAGAATGGGCGGACTGCCGAAGTCTGAGCGTTTCAGACGAGCGGGCCGTGTCGTGTGACGTCTCGCTGGGCTCGGGGGGCTCCGCCAGTTGGATGGAGGGCTCTTCTGGCAGACAGAGCAGGGCCTCTGCCTCCTGGGCCTGGGCAGCAGTCACAACATTTACCAGAGTGCGCTAAACTGAAGTGGTAACAAATCATTTGGATTTAGTTGGACAATAGATAGACACACACCTCGTCTCTGTCATTCTCGGCCTCCATCCGGCAGTAGGAGTTGACAGATAGGTCATCTCTGAGATCGTCCTGGCTGCTGTGAGGTGGTTCCACTCGCCCGCTGAAGAACAGGACCGTCTCAGGACTGGGATTTGGCCACGACAGGATACCCTGCTTGTCCACACAGCACAGCACCTGAACACAAAATACATTTCTAACATGAACACGAATGCGCGCTACACACTGGTTTATCAGTCACACAGCATTCAATTATAATGAGAGCTCTTTGTTAGGGCTACTCAATTATCAAAAAAAAAGCAATCACAATTTAGTCACATTGTAATTTTTGAAAACAATTATTGACAGAGTTTGAAAACATAGCATTTATTCTATTTTAACTATCAATTGTCTTGAACATAATGTTTTTTTGATAACATCTTGTTGAAATTTCACTTAAAAGAAGTGACAAAGTGATTCTTAAAATGTAGACAGGTCAATACAATAATTAACAAATAAATAAATGACTTTGACTGAGATATAATTGTGTTTTGGAAATGTTTCACCTAAATGGCTGTGTTTTTATTATTTTTATAGCAGAAAATCTGATTCCGCAGCTCTGGCTTCCCTGTTTTAACCTGACTGTTTGAGCCAACAGCTTTAGTTTAAACAAATTTATTTAAAATGATTTACCATGCCTGACTTTATTATTTGTTTCTCAAAAAGCATCCGTACTCACAGTGACAGAACCGAGTGTGTGAAGAAGGCTGGATGTGTAGCAGAGTGTCTGAGATTCTCCTTTCAGGACACCAACCAGGTGTCTCCAAACACAACGCAGCATCTCCTGTACATGTGGTCCGCACACACATGCAAAACATGAACATACACACAACTCAGACAACTGCTTTATGAGACATGATAATCCACAATCCAAAACATGAGTTTTAAGAGTATAAAACTCGAAACCGGTGAACATCAAATCATGATCAGCATCATGACAGAAAGAAAAAAAAACAAACAGACAAAACATCTAAACCATAAGCCAAGGAGGTGAAGTCTAAAGCAGCAAATCGATCCATGCAAATATTCTGACTCTGCTTGGATAAAGCCGTTTCCCCCGTCCGCTCGACAGGAATCAGGCCAAAAACAATCACAATGTGGGAAATGTTTTTGTAAAAATCCTTTCCTTGTTTCCTCTCTTCCACACAGGAACCGAGTGTCAAAGAATTTATGCATATTTCAAAGAGGATTTGTTTGATCCAGCCAAAATCCTTCATCAGTTTCATATCTGTTGACGCTGTAACTTTATTTAAACCCAATAAAAAAAAATCACCATCAGAGCCACTGCAAGGTTTTAAAGGGGTGACAGCACAAGATGTGTTTAAATCCAGCAGTCCATCTCTTTAATTCAGCTCAGCTACATTTTTTTCATGTCGATTAACACCAAAGACTTCACGGGACTAAACAAAAAATACAAGTTAAAGTTCTATTAAAATATGAGGCCAAAAACTGAAAACTAATTACTTTTTGTAACCTTTGTGGTCTTTACAAAAACTGACCACATGTGAAGTCAAACTTCTGTTCGTGAAATACTGAATTTTTGTATTTTTTTATTAATCCAATCTGAGCTGTAAACTGTTATACAGGCCATGTAACGAACAAAACAAAACTGATAAACTTCAAATCTGACAGGCATTTGTCTTTTGCAAGCAGTCCAAAAAATTGTGTTTGTTTTAACATTTGATTTATTTTGCATTTGATTTAGTTAAACACATCAGCTGAGTACTAGTGTGCAGTTTATATAGAGGTAGTGCTTATAAAACATCTGGTGGTGCATTTACAAAGAAACTGGAGGTAATTTTAAAGCAGATAAATTGTGACCCTTTTGGTTTTCCGGTCCTCCACCTCTCACTCTCCACTGCTGCTGTAGATCACTGGGAAACTTCTCGATCCTGCTGATTTGAAACAAACAGGCAAGTCTTTAAGCTCCTGTGTTTCATTTGAACTAATCATTCTTGCTTTGCTTTGGCGTAGAGAGCTTTAGATAGTATCTTCTACTCTTTTACTGTTGTGGTTAGGAAAAAAGCGCTGTGAACCTTCTTCATGATAAGTGTTGTGATGAATAACAAATTCTGATTGAACACCAAACTCTGAAGATACAACACCATGAATTCTGGTACAATGATCAACATTATCCTCACTAACAGGCCATAGAAGTATACGTGTGGTGTGCTCTGCCAAAGCCTTTGCAATCGCTGTAATATAGCCTGTGTTCTCAAGGGCATTACATTAAGAAATCCACCTTTGATAATTTTCAAACATTTTTTGAAAAACTTCAACGTACGACCTAGCACAGAACTGGGCTTATCCCCAGTGTCAAAGACGCTTGGGCATATTTCAAAACAGCTCTACTGTAAGGGTATTTCAAGGGTTAGTACCAGACCAAAAATGCAACCATCTCAATATTTTAACAACCAAACTGTGGTTCAGATATTTGGTTTTAGCTTTTATTTGATAAATTCAAAATCTTTACATTTCAAATTAATGATAGATAAGTAGAGGACACAAGGAGAGGAATCCTTGGAGAATCACCAACACGGAGTCTGATTTCCAGCCATGCAGTGGAGGCAGACAAGCAAACATGGAGAGCCAGGCACAAACGGGAGCATCTCTTTCTGTATTGTACATATTATACTTTCTGTGAATTTTTCTTGAGCAATGCAGAAAAGTGAGGGTTTCATTCAAACCAACCAGTGGACTGTGGCAGCTGATATGTTTTTTTTTCTTTTGAGGACTACAACTCAGTGACAACAAAGGTGAATGAGGGGTTTTGCTGTGGGTAATGGTACAAACAGAAATTATATCCACAAAATGGAAAAATTATCTTTTAGGAACCATTTCACACTGTATGATGACCCTGATACGATAACAAGAAAACAAACAAACCAAAAAAAAAAAAAATGTAAGAATGAGGATGGTCTTGATGAGATTTTCAGGTGCAGATTAACAACACAATGGGCTCCTCATTACACATGGCAAAGCATAATAGGTCCACAATGGTTTTGAGCATTAACAAAAACCTCTGTAACAAGGTTGTGGTAATTCCTGATAGTATGTCACTTGACTGCGACTTTTGAAACTAACGATACTGGCAACAGGTCTCCAAAAGATCCTGAAACGTTGGCGGGGGGTTTTCAATTTCCTCAAAAGAGTCGCAAAGGCTCACGGTCTTGTCACTTAAATTTTGAACACGTTCAGGGGCCAGAATACAGTTTTGTAAGCCATGAACAAGAAAACAGGCTGTTAATTTCAAAAACTGACCACTCAAAATGCGGCCACAGAGCTTGCTGATCGTAAACACGCGAACAAAACATTTGCCTATGTTCTCACAGTTTCAGATGCCAACTAGTCTCCAACAGCCGCAGCCCGGTGAGAGACTACCCTTGTCATTGTGGTGGCAGCATTTGTGCAGCAGCGAGGCTTGGTCATTGAGATTTTGAAGCAGGACTGGTCACACTGGCCTAAAACCGTGACAGGGTCATGGAAACAACCGAGCACAGACGTGATACCTGCGGCTGCATCCTGACACGGGCGGGGCCCGGTGTAATCATACGTGGTGGTACAATCTAGGAAACAGTCTGTAGATGTTTCGAGCATGGTGAGGGCACAGGTACATGGAAAATAGCAAGTCAAATGTATTTGGCCAGTACAAAGAGATTAGCAGCATCGCAATTGCCTTTACACTGTGGGAGGTTTCCAAATTTTCCACTTTCTTATGAAAGTTGTGTGGACAACATCCAATGTGAAGAGGTCCAAAAGCCACAGCTGCCTTTCAAATTAAAACAATAAAAAATTACAAAGGCCACCTGAGTAAAAAAAACTTACATAGAGAAGAGCTTTGTCAAGATGGGTTGACTTATAGGAGTGACAAAAACCCAAAAATTAAATAAAAAAATATAGACACTCGCAAACACAACAGGACACACACGAACACATGAAAAATCAGAGGGTGGTCTAAATCAGAAGATGTTGCTGAAAATTTCCATAAAGGAAGAACTAAAGATGCCATTGGAGCTGATGGTGAGCGGTGGTAAGAGCTGTGTGCCTGGAGTCCACAGGTGGGGCGGGGGGGTTTGCAAAAGGGCAAGCACAGCGAGGAAAGACAGGCAGGTTCAGGTGGAGCTGAGGGGTCAAGCGAGTGAGGGAGGGGTAAAGCGAGACGGTAAGCAGTTATACCTGCCAGGAAACAACTTCCGTGTAGCTGCTTAGAGTGTCCTCAGAGAACTTAGCAAGCTAGGGCAAGAAAAGAGTCTAGTTAAAACACAGAGGGAGGCCTTCTGTGCATCTCCTCTGTGTGTGTGTGCGTTTCTCTCACCAGGCCTGCTGGCGATGCACGGCTGAACTCAGCAAGAACCCTGGCCTCTCCGAAAGCGTTTACCAGCACCCACATCACAGGAAAGAGCAACGGCAGGATGGGCAGAACCCCCATCAGCTGCAAAACAGAGTTTCAAAGTTACATCTGAGTCCAGTCATCTCCTCAGTCATCCCGACCTCTAATTCTCAACTAATGTGAGCCGGCCTGGCAAAATGAGTCACAATGAGGAACTTTTCCATATTCAGTTAGTAATATTTTCAAATTCTCCATCTCAAAAGCTTCAAAATGATACGTAGTTTGTTGAAATTTGGCTTGGCAACAAGCTAGTTTTGCTTAAGAGGTGACCAATTACAGTAAAAAGTCAATATTTTCACGTTTTTTGCACTGCAGCATGTGCTCATTCTGACTCATTTTGTCAGCACGGGTCACAAATGACAAAAAAAAAAGTCTCATATAATCACCAAATAAATAAACAGACAGACTCACTAAGAAAAAAAGCTCACCCAAAATAAACGATCAACTTTGGACAGTCTAGTTCGCTTGCAGCATGTACAGTTTTATTTCATTTTTATCACTGTGTTTGGGTGAATTACTTCTTTCATCAGTGTATTTTAAAAAATCATGGCTGCATGATTTCTACAATATCTTAGATATCTTACAAAGCTGTTGATCACTAAGCAGCAAAATGTAACAATTGAGCTAATAAAATTATTTATTTGCCCCTATTTTCATTGTCGCTGCACAAAAAAAACATTTGGATAAAATCCAAATCAGACAAACGTATTTTAGATGCACATTTGTAATTTGGATAGAGTTTACCTGAAGTTGCAGGAAATTGTATCTGGCAGGTGTGAGGCTAGGGGCATCACAAAAGAAGCGAACAGTGTTCACGAGCAGGAATGCCAACTGCAAGGTGGAGGAAGAAAAAGCAATCGGATGAAAAACAAGAAGATGACACATATTACATTCGTTATTTTAAATACCATGTAAAAAAAAAAGAAAGAACATTCAGGTTAACAGCTCACCAGAACAGGACAGATGAGTTTAGTAATGATAGATTGTACAGTAAACCTCTCGTTATCCAGCACTGTGATGGGCCGGGACAGCGCCTGCTCCAAACTGTTTCTGTTGGAAAACATGAAATTAGATTTCAGTGTGAAACTAGAAAACAACAAGAGAGCCAATTAAAAGCCAGAACAATGTTATATTTTAACAAACAAAACTAGAACATTTACTTAGTAAATAAATATTAAATCAATAAGTGTTCCTTACTGGACCAGGTCCAGCACTGGAGTCCGGACCACTCTGAAAAGGCGGTGCTGATGGGGGCTCTCTGGCCCTCTGTCCTTGGCACGAGGGGAAGGCGGAGGAGAAAATGGAGGGAATAAATCTCCTGGTTCCAACACTATGTGTTCATCATCCTAAATAATAACAAAAAGGGATCAAGTTCAGTATCAGAAGAGTTTACTGGACAACCACTTCTTGCCAGCAGCAGTGAGGTCGGACTGCAGGGTTTGCCCCAGAAAAGAGGCTAAGCCCGGTGGTAGGTGGCCATTCGCCAGCCATTCACCAGCCGTTCGCCAGCCATTCACCAGCAGTTCGCCAGCAGTTCGCCAG
>NC_051446.1:7047499-7057624 GCF_001649575.2 Kryptolebias marmoratus | reverse complement strand
CCAGCCGTTCGCCAGCCGTTCACCAGCCGTTCACCAGCAGTTCAACAGCAGTTCAACAGCAGTTCAACAGCAGTTCGCCAGCCGTTCACCAGCCGATCGCTAGCAGACTGTGTATTAGAAAAAAAAAGATTAAAGTTGAAAATATGGCTATTTATTATGTGATATTGTAAGATATTTGTGCCAAATATTTACAAAACTATAGTTTTACAAAAAGGCACTTTTGAAGATATGTCTTGAGTGCTAAGTTTTGTTCCTGTTGGTAAAAAAAACAGAAGTCATGAATACAAATTCATTTTCTCATCTGAGAAGAAACAAGAAGACGCCTACAGGCGATGACTGGGTAAATAAAACCAACCGTTTGATTCTCTAAATTTGTGCAGGTAATATAACGTGAAAGTTTTTAGAGACGAGGAAAAAACACATCACTCTTCTGCAACCATGTCTAATAACTTCAAATAACTTTATAGAGAGAGATTTAAGAGCGACTCTGTTCAGACACAATGTTTTTATTCAAATTTTAAAAGGTTTTGTTGAAGATTATTGAAGTAAACTGTAACATCTGAGATGTCGTCTGTGCTTTCAAACACATTGCTCTCTTTGAAATCAGCAAACTTGATCTTATTTTGTCCTCTAACGCTACATTTAGTTTTTAGCTACTTTTTGGCTACTTTAAGCTTTTAGCTAACCTTTCAGCATGTTTGCTTTATTTTTGTCTTCTTATGCTACATCTAGTTTTAGCTAGCCTTCTGTTACTTCTAGCTACTGTTTTGCAAATTTTAGCTCTATGCCAGCCTTTGGACACTTTTTAGCAAACCATTTGATGCTTTTAGCAGGTGTTTTGCTACCTGTAGCTTTTAGCTAGCATTTTGCTACTTGCAACTTGTAGCTAATATTTTGCTGCTTTTTGCTTTTAGCTAATGTTTTGCTAGTTTTAACTTTTAGCTAGTGAATTGCTACTTTTAGCCAACATTTTGCTACCTGTAGCTTTTAGATAATAATTTGTTTCTTTTGGCTTTTACTAGTGATTTGCCATTTATAGCTAGCATTTTGCTACTTGTAACTTTTAGCTAAGGGTTTGCTACTTTTAGCCTTTAGCTAATGTTTTGCTACTTTTAACTTTTAGCTAGTGAATTGCTACTTTTAGCTAGCATGTTGCTACTTGTAGCTTTTAGCTATTGATTTGTTTCTTTTGGCTTTTAGCTAGTGAATTGCTACTTTTAGCTAGCATTTTGCTACTTGTAACTTTTACCTAATGTTTTGTTACTTTTAGCCTTTAGCTAATGTTTTGCTAGTTTTAACTTTTAGTTAGCATTTCTCTAGTTTTGGCTGTTAGCTAGTGTTTGGCTTCTTTTAGTTTTTAGCTAGTTGTTCTGCCTCTTTTAGCTTTAACTCAGTATTCACACTGTGTTTTCACAGGAAATTCAAATTATCCAGTTGTAGTTTATTGAATTGATTTGGGATTTTTTATTTCAGTTTTAGTTTTGGTTTCATTTGATGTTTTAGTGTTTTTTTTTTCCAAGTTAATTTAATAGTTGAGTCAATGATCTTACACCTTGTAAAGCATTTTGGTCAACTATGCTCATTTTAAATGTAGTTTCATAACAAACTGGGACATGATTTGACTTGTTTTGTATTTTGTTCTGAAAAGGCCTGCAGAGAATCTCTGATTCAACGAGTGGACAGGATCTGTGCGGCAGGAAAAGCCCGCACCGATGCGGTTCTGGAGAGACTGGGTCTCTGCAAGCGTAAAACCACCCCGTCTCTGGAGCTGCCAGCTAGATGCATGCCGCCATTTTCTGTCAGAGGAGGGAGGATCTCTCCCATTGAAGTGGACCCTCCTGCAAATGGAGGCGCTTTAAAAGCGAAGACTCAGAGGAGTTCAGAAACTCTGTTTGGGGTTTTGGAGGACCCCATGCCCCTCAGAGAAGACCGTGTCAGCACATTACCTTCTGTCTGCAGCACAGACAGCTTCAGCTCAGCTGACACTCAGACCCCCGGGAGCTGAGAGACATCCCTCTCATCAGAACCCCATCTCCTCCACAGCCCAGGAGGAGAAAGTCCCTCATCCCTGTATTGATCCAGGTGACCCTTAAAAGACCAGGTCAGTCATTCTGAAATGGATCCCATGAGAACAACCCCCCTAATTAAAAACAACAAGTGTGTAGTGATATTTAAATGCTGCAATTATATTTAAGAAGACTTGTATGGAGAAGAAAAGTCATCAACATTTAGGTTTAAACTTGCAATAAGAATAGTTCATACTTCACTTAAAAACTCAAATATGTAAACGTTTAGTTACAACTTATGTTTGTTTCTGCACAGAAAAATTAAAATGTTTGTTGTTACTTTTTCTTGTGTTTAGCTCATATTTTTGTTTTTTGTAAATCTTCAGTCACACAGAACGAAAATATTGCACATACTATTGAGAAATGAAATTAAATTCTTGCAAGTGATGAATATTTTAATCTGGATGCTAACAGAAAAGCAAGCAGTCAATCTTCAGAGGGCGGAACTTCAGGGGGAACCGATAAAAAAAGGACCGAAACTGTTCCAACGAAACTCGGTTGCTCCTCTGCCTCAACCCGCAGCAGCTCCTAAAAAGACCCGTCTTGTTCCATCTCCAAAACCTGACCCACTTAAAAATAAAACATCTGGTCAAAGAGCAGCTGTGGGCTCCACAAAGAGCACAGATATGAAGACACCAGCCCCCCAGACTGTAAAGCCTCAGCCTAAAGAGGAGCTTGAGCCACTGCCAAACCCTGTCCAGAGTCTGACTCTGGTCTTCCAGCATCTCAGCTTAGGCAACTGGTAAAAATTTGACCCAGACAGCAGATTCTAACCTTTCCTACCTGCAGAACCTTATGTTTCAGGACTGTGCTTACTATGTTTTTCTGTCTCTCCCACTCAGTTATAAGACTGTCAGAACTAACTAACGTCACTGTCTGCAGGGTACAGTTTATAGAAACGCTCCAAAGCAGAGGGCAGCAGAATCATTTTATCATGTTCTCACAGGGAGAAGAAAGTGGAGGGGTTGAAACTGGGGTTGAAACACAGCACCACCCAGACACACTGATGGTCAAAGTGCATGAAGTGTGTGTGGCCATCATAGAGGAGGTATCTCTTTCTGTCTCTGTGTTTACTCTGAACTCTTATCCACGCGTGCCTAGGAGTACACACACTTGGATCATCTATAGAAGCTTGGCTCCTCACTGCTGATGCTCATTCTCCTCCCCCAGGTAGAGAACCTGCGTTCATCCGTGGGCTGTGCAGCCATCAACACACTCGGCTCTCTCTACACCCACCAGCAGAAGGACATGGACGTAGAGGTGGAGAGATCGGGCTGTGCTCTGCTGCTGAGGATCACTCAGGCCTCTGCCAACATGTTCGTTCAGCAGCAGGTCAACCTGGCCCTGGAGGCCATGGTGAAGAACTGCAGCCCGGGCTGCGTGCTGACCGCTCTGCTGAACTCTGGACTGGACTTCATGCATGGGTTTTCAACTAAGATCATGTTTTGACGAGAAAGGGATAGAGTTATAGACATTTTGGTCACGCCTCGTAAATGTTGTTGACCATGATCCCACACGATATCACAAGATCTTGCTGATCTGTTAGCACTCGTATTCTGTGTTGGGAAAGCCTCTCAGCTACTACCACGCTAAATTTTACCTGCCTGTGTTCTTCCTCAGCCACCTGAGTGCAACAGTGAGGGCCAGCGCAGCTCAACAGCTCCACCTGCTGGTCGATGAGATGGGCGCGAACGCAGTTCTGACAGCCGGAGGGAGTTCCACCCTTCGCCTCCTTATAGCACTCAGTAATATGTGTGTGGAGGCTGCAGCTGAAGTCAGGTCAGTATCTCTGTCTTTAGGTCACAATTTATCACAAAGTCCAATTCATTGTTACTGCAATCATTTTTCTATCTGTATGTACACCTCTACAGGGGAAATGGTCATGCTGTCTTCCAAGAGTTGAGTCTCCATAAAGACTTTCTGAGGCTGTAGCAGAAGGTCACAGGAGAAAAAGAGCGTCTTTCAGTCGCTAAAGTCCTGCAAAAGGCGAGAAGGGTGAAGATGAACAAAGGCTTATGTGATGGAGGACTAAACTCTTTTTTTTTTTAATGTCAAGAACTTGTCACTTTATCTTCAAAAACAGAGCCTGTCAAGTGACAACCATGTATTTTGTAATGCATAGGCGTTGCATACGTCCTCCAGACATCAAAAAAAATAAACAGTAGTGGCTTTTCACACTGGCCTTTGTGTGAATCCTTTAAAATCTATTTTGACATTTATTAAATAAACTGTTAATTTCAATGTTTGACCGTGTACATGAAGGACATATCTGTATGAAACACTAACAGTACTGTTTATGGTGTGACAAATGTCCCATCAGAGGATTTAATGGTTCAGAGTTATAACTTGTGAAAGGTTTAATTGAATCGAGAAATGGATACTAGCCAAACGTAATACAGGTTAATATAAATGTATTAAGTTACAGTTTAACAAATCTACTATGTGTTAACATGTATTGAGCATCCATACTTCTGTCTGGTCAATCTAACATCAAGGTTCCTATCCAATTCCCATTTTAAAATTCCAGTTTTCCAAAATCTGATTTTCAGATTGCACAAAAGTGGATTATAATGAACAATACTTCCATAAGAATTAAAGATGCACATCAAACATCACCATTCATTACAGCTTCTTTTTAAGATGGCTGCCACTGCTACATCTCGCAAGATGTGTTGAGGATGACTCCCAGGGACTAACTTTACCTCGTTATCTGTCTTAGCCATTTTTATGTTGCCAATTTTTGTAATGTCTCAAGCTGATCAGCAGTGCCTTCCAGCTTGAATTGGATTGATTTAAAAAGTTGATACGCCCTAGATGCACATCCAATGATTACTTTCTGAGAGTTTCAATTAAATACAGGTGGTTCATGAGATGTTTCGCTAACGCTAAAGACAAACACACAAAAAAAAACAGTGCCCATCTTCGCCATTCTGTGGAGAGTGTTAACTAAAAAAAACTTTTCCTGAACATTTTAGTCCCAATAAGTTTATAATCTCAATCACAGGGTTTGAGTCTCCTTCATTAAAATATGATATTCATTCTGTAAAATATATTAGTAAATAAAGTAAAATAAAAATTCCCAAATGCTTTAGGGCTGAGATAACGTTTCACCCACCAGTTACATACAGCATAGACTGGTGATTCACAGACTGCAGGTATAGAAGGATTTATCAAATGTTATAAAATGCGTTGTTCATTTATACGTACGCACCATGCTGCAAACAGGAATAACTTTCCACTTATTTTTAATGAAGCTTTCCGCTTGCTGGAGTAAATGAAAGACTGACTGATTGATTGGTTGTTTTAGAAAATGAAAAAGGGAAAACAAATGCTTTTCCAAACACTAAAAAAAAAAAACTCCAGAATTTTCAAGACCCAGCAAATTTTAACTAGAGATATTTATGACTGAAAAAGCTCAAAAACACTGGACTCTAAAACTGCATCAGTTGTTTGCTAGGGGCGTAGCACAGCAATGTCACCTTGATGCCTCTCAGGGACGCAAACGCCTCCTGTCCAGGTCTCAGAGCGATGATATCTCCTTCCACCAGCAGACTGACGGGCAGGTTGACCAGCTGAGAGTCACGGTAGGTCCAGTGAAGAGACCATGACGAGGACGAGGGGATGAAGAGGTCAGGGTAGAGAGATGAATGCCATCGCACTTCGCCCACACACCCTGACAGATAGTCTGAATTTTAAAAATGGATAGAACCAAGAGGGGAGGGTGAATAATATACAATAAATCTTATTGAATATAGCCATTGAGTCACTTGTGACCAATCGGTGGAGCAACAACGAGCTTAATGAAGCCTATGAAAGCTATTACATCCTTCTACATTTCCAGCAAAGAGGACTTACAAGAACTCAGCCAATGATGAAGAGCTCATCTGCCTTGTGCAGTTAATATAATATGTAAATGATGTGTAATCTGCTGTAGCTGCAGTTCTGATCCAGCCTTCCTGACTCACCACTGAGCTGTGTGGTGATGCCTTTGAGGCGGCGGACCATCTCAGTCCTCTTCAACCTCTCCTGGCGTCTGACTAACAGCAGGTTCAACAAGAGGAGTAGTAACAGAGTCGCAGCATTCACCAACTCGATGCCAGAACTATGGAGGGTAAAAAAAAAAAAGAAAAAAAAAACTGAAAAACATTCTACCATGACATGATGGGTTTCTATGCTGGTGTAGATTTTCAGTTATCCAGGACAAAGCAAATCTGAAAAGTTATGTAGTTGAAGACTACCAGGGAGCTTTATCAATTCAACACCAGAGAGTGTGGAGTTTCAAGCTTCAAACTGCATGAGATGCTCCGTTTGTGCAGCTAATCTCACATGCAGATTAATCTCACTCCCCTCCATACTGAGGGTCATCAGGGTCTTTGCTCGCTTGGCTCACAGGGGAGATGTTTTGGTCACATGCAAGGTGTGCATCAAAAGGGAAAATGTCTGGTTATCATGCCCGAAGCTCCATTTTAAGTTTTAGTAAGCTGAAATAATAGTGTCATAAAGTTGTGTGTGTACTGAAGAAAAAACAAAATCTTGTAATGAAACCAGAATGAACTGGAAAATCTCTTTGCTTATATAGTAACAATAATAGACTGGGACAGGACCGAATGGTTCAAACAAAAACAGGACTGTACCTGCCCTTGGGCTGGATGCCATGGCAACAGGGGAGGCCCACTACGACCAAGAGGGTGAGGACAGCCCCGGACCAGTGGAGACAGGAGCGACGGTTTCCATGATAAAGGAAACTGTTCAAACACTGTTCCTATAAAAACAGACACAAAGGCAAATAGTTGTTATTACCCAGGTAAAAACAGCTTCATGCATTTGTGTGGCTACTGAATTTTATTATTACAAGAGACTAACATTGTAACAAACAAAACAATTTTTACTATCCTTCACTTTGCTCATTCCTTATTAGTAAACAGTTCACACTCATATATATTTTTTCTTTCTCCTTTTTTTTTAGGTTCTACAAAAAAACTTGTGATTTTTTACTTATTTGCCTTTTCTCTGATTTATCTTTTATATTTAGAGTATAATGTATTATATTGTATTGGTTTGACTTTTTTTTATTAAGAGGATCACAACAAGACAAGTTTAACACATCACTTCCTGAATGTCATCAAACATATGAAGACTGGATGTTAAAGTTATAACCATTTTCTGTTTAATGGTAAATTATCAAAAAATTCACGATATTACTTCGCCCTGCAGCAAAACAGAAGGCTATTAATAAATCTGAATCACGTCTCTTAAGAATATACTGACCAAGTAAAAAAACAATAAAATCAAAATCTGTAGGAGGGTTTCTTTGACATACAACACTAGAACTGCAGCTGTGATCTAAAATGGTGGCTATACAGTTCGGTTTAGATCTTTTAACATGTACAAAATTTCATGTCTGAACAGGAAAGGGTTTGAAGGAGATATAATTAAAGGTGTCATATCTATTATTAAAACCATTAAAGCACAAAAACCTTTTCCCTGTTGACGCATTTGCTAAGTTTTTATTAGTTTTTATGCATCTTCAGGCCTACAAAAAGGCAATTTATCTGACAGAAGAAGAATGGGAAGTGAAAAAATAATAAAAATTATGACTACATTAAGTCTTTGCACCCCTTTGGTGATGAATCATAAAAATAATCTCCAAGCTTGAACATCCTTTGTTTTGCTTCACTCCACTGGCTGCCTGTACATTTTTTACCACCACCGGTACATAATAGAGCTGTCAGAAAGTTGTCAAGATTCATCTAATTCCAAAGCATGAATTCCCTCAAACAACAATCCTGAATACATGTGTCTGGAGTCACAGCATGGTTTTCATGTAGGGGGTCACCTGTGACCTTGACCTTTGACAGCATGACCTTGAAATCAATATGGATCATTCTTGACACCTGAGGTGTCCAGCTGTGCAGTCTGACATCTCTGTGTTAAAGGATTATCAGTTTGGAGCTCGGACAAGAAACTATCCACATACAATCGAGCGGCGCCATAACAGAATATGTGCTGTCTTATATCAGGATTAGAAAAATTATTTGCATTTAAAGCCCTCCATGGTCTTGTCCCACTTTACCTCTTTGAGCTGCTACGCCTTTATACACGCACCTGTTCATCAACTGCTCCTTGGTGGGCCTAAAACTAAACTCAGAGAGGACTGATCTCTTTTCTTTGGCCTCTGACACCACGTGAGATGTTGATTTTAGTTCATGTAAAGCAATGATTTTATGCCTTTTTCTTTTCTTTGTTTTATTACACAGGATTTCTACACCTTTCAAGTTTTAAAATATCAGCCTTTTGACATCTAATAATCAGTTGGCTACTTTTTTGGTACCTCTCAGCTCTCTATACCACATCAATGTTTTTATTTCTATCAATTCAATTAACTTAGCATTTTTATGTTGGCTGTTTTAGCGGGCATTGGCACTGTTAGCTAGATTCTTCACGCCTTAGTTTAGTAATATCATGTTTTAGTAGTTAAGTTATCCTGTACCTTAGTTAGCCTTGTCATGTTTTAGCTTAGTTATCTTGTACCTGCATTATCATGTTTTAGTAGGTTTGTTTAGTTTAGTTTTCTCTCTTGTATTTTGTCTGTAATTTTGTTCTTGTGTTGTAAAGCACTTTGAGTCGCCTGGTGCTGAAAAGTGCTATATAAATAAATGTACCTTTGCTTACCTTACTTTTGACACCCAAGTACAAACATTAACTGTAAATGTACAGCAGACAGTACACACAAAATGAATAGCAGAAAATTACTCTTTAGAGACAAGCAAAAATCGTTGCCTGTTTTTTTGTAATGACTTCATGATCCTAATTACATGTTCCAAGTGTTCTTCAAGACAACACGAGGTTTATTTTTGCGAAACTGTTGTGATTCGGAGTAAAAGAGAAAAAGCAGTGCATGCATTAGTGTTAGGCTCAACAGCTGCACAGAGTATGCAACACACACCAAAAAATGCTTTTATATAGCCCATGTTTAAACTTTGTAAAATTCACATGATACCTTAGAATGTAAACAAAAACTTTGACTATAGTACTGTGCAAACATTTTCAGTGATCACTCATTTCTTTATATTTTCTTTCCAATGAAACACAGTATAACAAAATCAGAGCTGGTTTAAACTTTCTGCACAGTACTTTATGACCAAATTTAATATATACTGATATAATCTGAAAAGCACTCTGTTGTTTGGTTTTTGAAAATCAGATTTTTATCTTTAGAAAAGGAATGCAATCTAGAACCACAAGTTTTCTTCCTTACTCCGTTTTCTTTGCTGTATACTTTTCAAGAAAATACTCAAAACACGTTCCAGATTTTCCAAGACAGCGTAGGAACCCTGATTAAGTAAGTAAAGTAAGTAAAAATTTATTTGTATAGCACATTTCAGCGGCAAGGCATTCAAAGTGCTTTATGTCATGAAAACATGAGTAGAATCATTACAATCATCAAAAACATCACACAGTAGATCATCAGAACATAAGAATCATCACACAAAATCCTCAAAATCATCGAGCAGATAAACTTGATAATCATAAGGAGATGGTCAATATGTAATAATATATGTTGTTCAGAGCAGCTTTACACCTGAATTTGTTTGTGGACTACTAATCAAAGGCAGCTCTAAACAGGTGAGTTTTCAGCCTTGATTTAAAGGAATTTAGTGTTTCAGCTGTTTTGCAGTTTTCCGGGAGTTTGTTCCAGATTGATGGTGCATAGAAACTGAAAGCTGCTTTTCCATATTTGGTTCTGGTTCTGGGGATACAAAGTAGAACAGAACCAGAAGACCTGAGTGTTCTGGAGGGTTGATATGATGATAGTAAGTCTTTAATGTATTGTGGTGCTAATGTATCGTTCAGTGATTTATAAACTAATAGAAGTATTTTAAAGTCTATTCTCTGAGCTACAGGGAGCCAGTGTAGGGACTTTAAAACCGGGGTGATGTGCTCTATTTTTCTGGTCTTAGTGAGAACACGAGCAGCAGCATTTTGGATCAGCTGCAGCTGTCTGATTGAGTTTTTTGGCAGACCTGTGAAGACACTGTTGCAGTAATCAAGACGACTA
>NC_051446.1:7041050-7046444 GCF_001649575.2 Kryptolebias marmoratus | reverse complement strand
TCAATGAGTACAGGTGTTTCATTGTTATCATCCAGTCATGTTTCTGTGAGAAACATAGCATCAATATTGTTCTCAGTGATGAAGTCATTAACTAAAAGTCCCTTTGCTGATAGTGATCTTATATTTAGCAGAGCCATCTTAAGTGTCTTGGGGGTAGATAATTCCACAGCTTGAGGTTGCTTAAAACAGGAGATTAATCAGAGATTTGATTTTAGGGCACCATGTTTCCTTGCTATTGTTCTATTAGTAATTCTAACAGGGATGCTCCTGTAGTTTACCGCCAGGGGGCCAGGCGCTTTCTGGAGAGTGACAGGTTTATTAATGTCTGGGCCCCTGTCTCAGACGTCAGAGATACAGAGTTGATGTTGGTCTGATTGTTTTGTTGGGCCATAATCAGGAGGTTCAGAACTCAAGCATGCTTTTTTGGGAACTTAAGAGAGACGGAACTTGTAGAACTTGTAGATCCATTTTCTCTGTAAAGTTAAGGAACATCAGTTATATTGAGCTATCCTGTGTTCTAGTATTGTCCTGAGGAGACAGGTCGTCCGTTGAACCGACTTGTCTCACAGTTGGTATAGGGCTGTTCTCGCTCTTTTTTTTGATGTTGTTATTTTACTGCAGTAGTGTCCTTTATTTATTGTTCTATGCAGCACATTGGTCATGTGGCTGTTTAAAAGTGCTTTATAAATAAAGCTTGATTGGACTGGATTCTGATAAGAGCCTTCAAACGCAGGCAACACATCACTCACTGTCAAAGACCCTTTGTCACAGTCACTATTAAGTCCCAAGAGTAAAGCCAAGTTCAGACCAACACCAGAGATGAAAACTGAAAAAGAAATACCTTTAAAGCAGCAAAGCATAATAACTAATGTAGATATGGGATTAAATGTCTTATTTTTTGTTCTATATGTGAATTTTTTTTTTTGCTTTGTTGTCTTTCTACAAACTAACAGCTAAACGAACAAGAGGAGCGGTTGGTAGGAGTCGTAAAGCGTGTTGGTGTGTATTTGCATACCCATGCAGAGGCTCGTCTTCGTGCTGCCCTCTGGTGCTGCTCCAGCAGGTTGTTGAGCTGCTCCCAGAGCTTCTTCAGAGCCTGGCTGGTGGAAAGGCCCAGAGTCACCCCATTCTCCTGCAAAAACACAGGACAACAATTTATTTGTGCACCCATTTTAAATAAGGCTCGACTTATTTAACTGGAGGACTGGTTATCTGCTGCCATTTACTGTTGGAGACGCTGCATTTTAAACTGGTTGGATGCCTACTGCTGTTCTTGCAGCGTCACCAATAACGACTGTGGTTTTAAAGAAACGAGATTCAGTCCAAAGATAACCATCTGTGGTGGAAGCAGAGAAAATGTGATGAAAATGCTCGCCACATCATACAATAACGTCTCACACCAGTAACTGGTATCAGTGCTCCCCCACTGTGTGATAAAAATAAACTGAAACAAGGAGGAAGTCAACAACTTCTATGCAAACTAAAAAGCGATTGTCCTCTGGTCACAAATTATAGGTCTTACAGAGGAACCTGGATTTTAATATGTCATCTGTTTTTGTAGCAGCGGGCTACAAAAATAAAGAAAACCTTTGATCCATATGATACACCAGTTATTACTAAATACAACAATTTCCTCAAAACACAGAGTTCAGCTTTCACGTCTTATATCCCACGCAGTCAGACTATAAATAACTTCCATGTTCCGAGAACTGCAAAGCCTCCAGACAAAAGTAAACAAGCAGAAACGCAAAGAGCCATGAAAACTCAAGCCCCGAACCACAGAGGAATGGACCCGACTATCTGACCTGGGATCCTTCCCAGCAAATTACAAACAAGAAAACATTCATACGCGAAAACAAAAAGTTCACTTTTACTCTCAGTTCAGTCAGATAGTGTAACACATACCATGATAAATTTACTACAGACTGCCTCTTCGTGAATCGAATCAACTCATGGGCGATATGGCAAAAATGTCATATCACAATTTTGTTTTTATTGTAAATTTTTTTTTTTTTTTACATAAATGTTTAATTATTGATTTTTATTGTGTGCATTACTTTTCATTCAGCTAGGCTATGACCTGGGTACAAGTGATGAAGAGCAGCGAGAAAAGAGTCTCCCTCATAAATACCGGACTTTCTGTTCACCAGTCTATGATTTCTAACTCATTATATTTGACAGATTCACTGACTTTATCCTCATATTTGGACTGTGGCTTTGTTCGGTTCTTTGTTTATTTTTTAGTCATATGATCAAATTGGGCCCACACCAGTCTTGCTGCTCGATCCGGTCGATGCCCCGGCCAATATGAAGCACAAACTCCTACCGGTGACCTACTTTGTCAGCCAGGCTGCAAATGGCGCACAGCAAGTTACAAATGTACTTTACAACGCAACCACACTATTTCCCCATTTAAAAACATAGCCCTAACACGAAGATATGACAAATTTTAGGCTAAATTAAAATTTCTGAACACATTTCAACCAGTTTGGGCAATTTTACTAACTAGTGCCAAGTATAATGGACACTTAATAAGTCCATAAGACCTATCCGTGCCCTACAGTCCATACTACAATGTCTCTGCTCTGATAGATCATCAACAAGGTTAAATAAAGTTATATTGTCCACTCCTACTCCACCAAGTCATTGTTTTGCAGCTTTGGTCACTTCAAACTCAACCCTCTTAGGTACGAAAAGAAGTCGTCTGCCACAGGTCTCTTAATACCCACTGCTGCTCCACTTTCTCTTGTCTCAGATTGACGTTTGTCCACTTCATACCTACGATGTCACAGTTTTGTGCCCACACTGTCATAGATTCATAACCATCTTGGCAACAACATTGCTGATTTAATCTATTGGTGTACACTTTAAAATTGAGATAAACAGATTTGGACTAGCTAATATTGTTATTATTATTATTATTATTATTATTATTGTAATTATTATATGATGTGGTTAGGCCTGGGCATCCAAGAATGTAGCTCCAGTTTAATAACATCAGAAACAAGACAAAATAAATTTTCAAAAATCTGGTTCTTTTTAAATCAGGCATTAAGCTATGAAGAAGAAAAAATAGGGCAATATAATATATTTGCCTAAAAAAAACAAGTAGCTCTTTCTGTAGTTCATACAAGCAGCAGCTGCATCCATCAAGAGTAACATCATTAAGATAAAATAATAAAGAAAAAAAAATAGGAGTTCCATTTTAGAAACAAGCTGTCAGGATGAAAGTGAAGCCTCCTGTGAGTTGATGCTTTCATCGAATCTACATTTAAGAAAGAGGTGATGATGCTGCAGAATCTGATCCAAACTTTCCTCCCTAATGAGTTACAGACGACAGAACCCAGCATCACTGCACGGTGCCAGCTGGACTTTAACTCATTTTCTACTGGGCTCAGCCTCATTCAGCCCACGTCAGATCAGCACCACGGTGGGACGTTTTTTTCCCTTTTGTTGTCATTATTACCGCCATTTTGAATGTCTTCAATCCGTGTTTACTGACTGAATATTTGCTTCAAGCTTTCTAATCTAGATCCAGGAGTGTTAGACAATTCT
Organism: Kryptolebias marmoratus; assembly: GCF_001649575.2. Classification (NCBI taxonomy): domain Eukaryota; kingdom Metazoa; phylum Chordata; class Actinopteri; order Cyprinodontiformes; family Rivulidae; genus Kryptolebias; species Kryptolebias marmoratus. Next base: position 7,042,889 of record NC_051446.1, on the reverse strand, counting down.
GGCCCTTTATCTAATCTCCACCCTTATCTCAAAGAAGATAAAGGTGGAAGTCAGTTGTGGCTGGGGGAGTTTTCTCCAGGGGGGGCTAGAAGTCCAAAATAGACATATACCAAAACATATACTAAGGTATCACACCAGTGTATTTACATGAATTAAAACAACAAAAGCAACATTAGAATGTAGATATAAATGCACAAGTGCTTCCGGAACACACCCTTATTTTTCAAAACTTTACAGGAGAAAATACGTCAAAGCTTGTTTTATGGTGAGACTGAAGCAATATTTATGTCATCATACAGATGCTTTGAATGTTAATGTTGGATATTAGAACCAGTGCTGATCGACCAAGGGGGGTCTGGGGACCCTCCCCTAGAAAACTTTAGTTCATCGGATATGCCTTTTTCCGGGCATTCAGAACATGGCTGGAAGAGTGTTTGAAGAGTCCAAAACCAGCAGTTTCCAAAAAGTCCTTCCAAAAATTGTGAGAATTTTTGGAAGGACTGGACATTTTTGTGAATAAAATGAAATTTTGCATCTTTATGAAAATCTGGGATAACACAGGGACTCTTCCAGGCAAACGTTTGCAAAATACAGCGATTAAAGCAAAAAAAAAAAAAAAGCTTTTGACTGAACTTTCTACTCTACACTAAATCATATGCCCCCCTGGAACACATTTGAGAGCTTTTTTTCTGCGTATCGGTCCCTTCTCAAAGGTTTTCATGTAAAGAGGAGTATACTGTGTACACGCCCTTAGTCAAAGTGCACAGTATAGTGCTCTCTAATGAATTGACATTCAAGGTATAAGACATACATCCAATAAACAACTCCGCTAAATCAATGGCTTTAATGGGACCACGACAAAAAACATGTTTATTTTTTCCTTCTGACATTTGACACCAATTATCAAATTTAAATTCTAAACATTTTTTTTTTAAATCATTTTATTTTTAAAAGAAACGGCATATGGATTTTCTGTCTTGACCTAAACAGAAACAGGTATTCATTTGCTTATTTATGCAATATTTTTCTGGAACACTGTCCGGATTGTAGCAACATTACTTTAATAAAACATTCTGCTCTTCTTTATGAAAAAAGTCTCAGAGTGAGGTTTTTTTATTTTACATGAGTATTGATATATTCTCTGTTAATCTTACATCATAGTAAACTTTTCAGATCCCTAAAGACCTAACCTGAGTGTCAGAAGCAACAAATTAAAACCATTTTTGGAGAATGAAAACAAAACATTTTTCCAGTATTTTAGCAATAAATTGAATGTCAATGACTTTCTGTTTTGAGAGTACCCTAAACAAAACTTTGGAGTGCCATGAATCTCCCTAAGGACCCATCTGTCCAGTAGACAATCCCCAACTGAGACGCTACACCGAACACCCAAACTCACCTGCTTTTTATCTTGCGTCTCCATGGCGACCCCGACTACTCCACATGCTCCGCTCCGTACGCTGTCACCTGACAGAGGCCTGTCAGCGAATGCCCCACACTTCAGTCGCTCAGCAGGATCCCTCTGGGTTCACTGCCTGCAGAGGCTGCACATCAGGTGGATCAGATCAGGCCCGAGGAGGCCGGAGGTCCCCAACCTGGCAACACCTCCTGGGGGGAACACAATACACCTGCAGCAAATAGACGGGAGGAGGGGCCTCTGGGAAATTATTTGGTGCTCAGGTGCTGAATAGATGTCCTCTTCTTAACACCCATGTAGAAGCCTGTAGACAAACAATAAATAAAAAAAAACATATTGAGATCAAAGAGGGTCATGTTATCTTTCTCTGAAACTTATATTGCTGTTCTAAAAAATGTGAGCGTGTGTGTGTGTGTGTGGGG
>NC_051446.1:6988887-7041031 GCF_001649575.2 Kryptolebias marmoratus | reverse complement strand
GGGGGGGGGGCACACTCCATTGAAAAGCAGACCCAGAACTTACTGACACCAGAGCCACTCACATAAACAGCTTTGTGAGGCCAAAAAAACCCAGCTGAACTCCAGAGTCAGCAGTCTCCACTGACGATGTTCAGGCCAACAAAGGAGAAAAAAAACCCAGCAGACTGGGGTTAAGAGGGGTAAGTCTGAGATTCAAAACTCTTTCAACTGCTGACTCAGATGTACTGGAGTTAACACAAGTAACAGATGTCAAATAAAATACAATTAAAGGCCTCGTATGCCTTGAAGGACTGCTTATCACCTGCCACATTTCATGCCAGAGTTTTAAACTGTGATGTTGGGGAAAAATGGAGTTGTAGAAGGTTTGGCTATTTTCAAACCTAGAAAATAACGTTACGCACAATCTCATGTGACATCACATGATGTCATCCTCAGAGTATGTGTTGTGAATGACTCTCAGCTACAACCACATCAAATTTTAGCCCAATATCTGTAAAACTGACGGAATTATAGCCATTTTGATGTTTTTCCAAAGGTCAGTTGGCGGTGGAGGCCATCTTCAATTGTGTTTGTTCTCAAAAATTAATCAGTTATAGAGGTAAATCCAACATTTCACAACAAAAGTTTCATTAAAACCCATTCAGTAGTTCATGAGGATTTTTTTGTTTGGTTGGTTTTTGCTAACAGATAGACAGAGTTAATTCCAAACAGTAAATGGTAAAATTTTAAACAAAAATCTTGTGCAATCTGTTTGCTCTCAAAATATATGTTGGGGAAGACTCAGCTAAGACCACACCAAATTTTCAGTCAATTAACTGATTTATAGCCATTTATATACACTATATTGCCAAAGGTGTATAAAATCAAGCACCTAGGCATGCAGACTACTTCAACAAATATGTGGAGGGACAAATCACGCTTCTCTGTCTGGCAATCTGATGGACGAGTCTGGGTTTGATGGTGGCCAGGAGAACGGTTCTTGTCTGACTGCACTGTGCCAAGTGTAAAGTTTGCTGGAGGGAGGATCATGGTGTACGGCTGTTTTCCAGGAATTGGGCTCGGCTGCTTAGTTCCAGTGAAAGAAACTCTGACTGCTTCAGCATACCAAGGCATTTGTACAATTTCGTGTTCCCAACTTTGTGGGAACATGTTTGGGATGGCCACTTCCTGTTCCAACATGACTGAGTATCAGGGCACAAAGCAAGGTGGATTAGCGAGTTTGGTGTGGAAGAACTTGACTGGACTGCACAGAGTCCTGACCTCAACCTGATAAAACACCTTTGGGATGAATTAGAGCAGAGACTGTGAGCCAGGCCTGTCCAACATCAGTGTCTGAAATCACAGATGAGCTTCTGGAAGAATGGTCAAAAATTCCCATAAATCCTAAACCTGCTGAAAGCCTTCCCAGGGGAGTTGAAGCTGTTAGAGCTGCAAAGAGTGGGTCAACATCATATTAAACACTGTGGATTAAGAATTGGATGTCCCTCAGATTCATATGTGTGTGAAGGGAGGCGAGCAAATACTTTTGGCAATATAGTTAATTTTTGGCTGTGGCAGTCATCTTGAACCCCACAAATTTCATTGAAATTAGCCCAGTTGTTCATGAAATGTTTTGATAACAAACAAAAATGTAAACTCAGACAGACACAGGCAAAAATATATTCATTTTCCTTCGCCTTTCACTGGCAGGGAAAAAAAAAAAAAATTTTAAATAACAAAACAAAGGCAGCTAAAAGAAGGGGCTGATTGTGGAAACATATCGTGAAAAGGGGCTGTTTTCTGTCATGTTTGAGTGTTGTGTGAAAAAGAGTCATGTCATGACCTGACTTTTTTCCTAAAGAAACAATGATATGACACAAAATAAAAATGAAAAAGTCAGGCAGACGACTATAAAACATAATATAACACCACTCCTTCACAGCTGCTACTGATTCAACCAACCAGAGGAAGACCAGAAGAAGGGAGAAGCTGCAAGGAGTAGAGGTAATGAAGGTGGAGGAGTTTAAATAACTGGGGTCAACCACCTGATGCATCAGGCAGGACACAAGAGAGGTAAAGAGAGAGAACAGGCAGGGTGGAGTAGACAAAGACGAGTGTCAGGGGTGATTTGTGACAAATGACAGCTGCAAGAGTGAAAGGAAAAGTCACAAGATTGCAGTAAGACCTGCAATGATGTTTGGTTCGGAGATGGTGGCACTAACAAAAAAGACAGAAAGCAGAGCTGGAGGTAGCAGAGATGAAGATGTTAAGATTTTCATTGGGAGTGACCAAATATACAGGATAAGAAATCAGAGGGTCAGCTCAGCTTTGGAGACAAAATTAGAGAAGCTGAGACTGATTGGACAAGTGCAGAGGAGAGACTGTGGAGACACTGGACAAAGGATGTTGAATATGAAGCTGCATGGGAGGAGGGAAACAGGAAGAGCACAGAAAAGGTTTGTGAATGTAGCAAAGGAGGATCTGCAGAGGGTCGGTTGGACAAAGGAGGATTTTGGGAAAGGGTGAGACAGAGGCAGATGATCCACTGTGGAGACCCCTAAAGCTAACAACAAAAAAAAACACATGTTCGACTCAAAGATTCAACCACCTCCACTGCAATGGATTCAAACTAGAGTCAAGAACATTTTAGGCTTGTAAACTGCTATTCATATTTATTGTATGTGTGTTGTGTGTGCCGCACAGAACTGCAACAATAAACAGGGATAAAAAAAACACATAAGAGTAACAACAAAATGTTTTTAAAAAGTTACATTTTGGCCAAGATTTGCAGCTGCACGTTAGCAAAACAAACCACTTCTTAGCTTAGGTAGGTTAATTTGTTGTGGATTGACAGAATTCAGCTCTGTTACTCAGACAGGAACTTCAAACTGATCAACCAGTCTTTAGCTATGAAAGAGTGAGGCTCCTCTACAACCACAAATCAGAACAATGTGAACATTAATTTAACAAAATAAAGATTTTGACTTTAATCTGAGATCATAGAGTGCAGAAAATGATCATTTAACAAGTGCAATGATTAATTAAAGGCTTTAAACTTGTCAGTTTCTCTTTGGAACGATTTTACCTTCTATTAAAAAATCAACAACGGACACATAAGTAGTCTTGCTTGAGTTTCAGGCACCTCTACAGCACCACCACCAAGGCTGTCTTGGCAAGGTTTTTAAATACCCCCTGGCACATTTGATTTGTGCATATAAGCCAGATGAACAGAACAAGACCAAAAGATCCATCTGTAAGCCAAAGACAGTAAAGATCTCATCACATATATGGTTACAGTCAACCTCGACTGTTACCATAACAGAATCAGGTGAATCAGAAAAAATAATACAGACGATTTTTCTGTTCACATATTCAGTTCATATAATCTATCGTGTGTATTCATCTGAAAACAGTAGTTTCATGGTGACTTTATGTTGACACTTCGGTGTAAATATGTAACCTCACAAATCATTTAACAGTTTAACTTTAGTTTGAACATCTTGTATCTTCTGGATGACAGAAAGAAACCCAAATACAGTCCAACATGCGAGCTTTAGAACGTTTTACAATAAAAAACATGTCAGTACCTAATGCTCAGAGCACAGTCACTACATTAAAGGCTGTGGGAAATATAAGAAGCACCTCTAAGGTCAATAACAACGCAGAAACAAGCTTTCCAGCAATTCAATGGACAATAATACAGCTCTAAATGCCTGTTGGTTCCAGGTGCTTCGTGTCTACAGTATCAACAACAAGCCTAAAACTAGGATCTAAAATAAACCGATAGCGTTTCTGTCTCTTGTAGCGTGAATACAAGACGAGCCTTTCCCAAACAGCAGACGCTAACAACAAAAAACACAGTAGGCTTCACCCATCTACACGTCGTCTAAATTAACACTATAACACTTACTATCGGTGTTCAGTAACCGTGTGTAAAGACTCACCTTGTGATACTTTTGAGTCACTGACTATATCCCCTGTAATTATATTTTTCTCTTAAATAGTAATGCACTTTTCTCCTTCAGAGTAAAAGCAGCCATATCGGAGAGCGCTCTTCTTCTTCCTCTGTTGCTGCTGCTTCTTCTTCTTCTTCGGTTTGTCGCGGCAGCGCACACTCCTGGGTGTCCGAGCGATGCTTTACTGCCCCCTACTGGAACACAAAATAAGGCCGGAAAACAAAAAAGTGAAAGGTCAACTAGATTTTATCAGGCCCATCCTATAAAATCGGTTTCCCCCTGGTTTCTGACTTCTGTGACTACTGTAAACAAGTTCTGTGTGTTGTTCCATAGATAGAGCTTGTTCTGACTCTTTTATTTGTTTACAGTAGGGAAATGAGCGGTTCATTGTGTTAATGCATCATCTCAGTGGCGTCACTAGGCCTGTTTTAGGGGGGCTTCAGCCCCCCTAAAATGTTTTCAAGACCCCCTAAATAATTTTGGTGTACAAATTTCTTTTTTTTTTTTTACAAAAATTCAATATAATGTGGCCAGAATATGAGTTTAAATAAATAACCAAATATTATTTCATTATTAACTCAAATATATGATCATAAATCTGTCTTTTTCTTTACAGTGAAAGGTAGAGATCCTCTTTGGTGCGTCGTTATCAAATCCATTCCACTTGTTCATATTTTCTACAGAAGCATTCTTGTGACAGTTAATCTAAATCAGTGTTGTGGAATAACTGAGAGATTTTATATAATATATAAAGTCACAGTTAGACTTCTTAATTGGGTATACACCAGCACCAAGCATTATAGTGTACATTAGCTGGCATTTAATACAGTATAGTAATATTCAATTCACAAAATTAAAAAAAATGTTCATTTTTCTTGTTAAAACTAAACATATTTCCTGTTTGTTGGTGTTCTGAATAAAAATATAACTGGTTGCTTCAAACGTTTACACAGTAAGGTATCTGTTAAATGTGTCCAAAAATGTGGAAAAGCAACTCAGGTTTTGTTAGCTGTTTGAGAAATTTTGTTCTCGCCCACTATGTTTGCTTACATCCTGTGAATCTCCTTGGGGCTAAGCCCCCCTTGTCCTTAAAACCTAGTGACGCCCCTGCATCATCTACTGTATTTCAATCATGCTGACAGTGACTGTGGAAACAGCTGGATTCCTCTGGGTATCGCCTCTCATTAGAGTCCTCATCAATGACTGGATGTTAAAGCATTTAGGAGTTACAGCCTTATGATGTTGGGATCCATTTAGAGATTCCAAATGGACATACACTCATAAAAACCTGTCCAGGGTAGACTTTTTGTGCTATTGTTATCAAATTTGAACTGGCAATATGTAAGACTTGATTATATAGCCTCATTTGGATTTCCAGTCCATCCATCAATAAGTACATACTAGTTACAGTTACAATAATTAAAGATAAAAGTAGTAGAGTGGTAGATAAAACCTAGAAGTAGCATAGGAAGACAAAAGTAAAGCAAGTATGCTGAAGCAGATTTTAAATAGAAAAAAATGAGTTTGAAAAAACTGAAGAGATCTGAATGTATCTCTATGGGGAAAATAATTGTAAAAAAAGTTAAACATTTTATAAAGTTTAAAAGTTACAAAAAACAAACATCATAGCAGTCACCTCCTGAAGCAACTGAATGTTTTGGTTTGTAAAGAACAAAAATAGCACAAAGTATGCAGAAGTAGTTAGATTAAAGAAAGAAAAAACTTAATGGAAAGTAAATAAACAGGAAAGCACCAAAAGGTTGTAATAATATAATTTAAAAAAAACTAGATTCTGTCTACAGTTTTCTTGGGAATTTAATAAAGTTGGAACTAATGCATGTTAGACCGCACAGGTTTGGTAATAAGGATGTTTGTTTTATCTGTAGAAATTACTCCTGGTTTTAAATTGGGTGAAATATAAATATATAGCGTGTCTTTTTAGATTTCAAGAAGGCATTTAAAGCTGCTAACCATCTACAGTTTTTGGTTACTGCAGTGATCCCATGTTCCAGTTGGATGCCCCGTTGTATGATGCAATGTGTAGTTAAGACCTGCATGTCAGAATCTTAATTTAGTGACGATGGAACATTCTCTTCTTCTCCTGTTTACTTTTCTTTTGGTATCAACTTGACTTTGGATGTCTTCCAATTTCACTAATATCCCAGTGCTGCTGCCAAGTTGTATCTGCACAAATCCTGATGAACGACTTGCTTCTGCTTTGCCTAATGGAATCTGAACGTCAGCAGTCTTATTTCTTGATGCTTGTTTCGCTACAATATCAATAAGGTCTTTTCCCTCCAGCCTAACATGAGCAGGAACTCAGACTAGATACAGTGTGAGCGCTGAATGACTTTATTGAAATCTGCTGATGAAGCTGAAACTGAGGTAGTCAAGCTAATAGAAGCAGCAGATAAAAGAAACACTAGCTAAAAGCTAAAAGTAGCAAACCACTAGCTAACCCCGCAAAAGGTAGTAGTAAAAGCTAGCTAAACGTCAAAAGTAGCCAAATAGTGGCTAAAAGTAGCAGAACAGTAGTTAAAAGTGCTAGCTAAATACAGCTAAAGCTAACTAAAAGTATCATAGGAAGACAAAAAAGGGAAGTATGCTGAAAGAGATTTCAACGAGTACTAGAAGCTTTTGTTTGACGTTTCCTGAAAATTTCACGACTGTATAACAGGAATGTTAAACTCCACAGCGGGACACCTCGTGGGTCAAAGATGATGCCTGTTGATTTCGAGGTAATGGGGTCAAAGGTCAAGGTCACAAGTAACCCTCCTTTTGTTTCCTCCACTAAGGAAGTTTTGGGTTTCCGGTTGTGTCCGTTGGTTTGTCTGTCTGTCTATTAGCAAAGATCAGGTAAAAACTAATGAACAGATGTGGATGAAATGTTCAGGAAATGTTGGGGTTGTCAAGATTTCTCGAAATCTATTAGGGCTCAGATTATGTGTTGATGATGACTCTCGGCTGCTACCACATAAAATTCTGGTTTATAAGACATTCTGTTAACACACAAACAAGGTTGACTACAACAGGAAATGCTAAAGTTTTAAGGCAAGATCACACACATTGAGTTGCACTTGGAGTATGTGATGTAACTCAGCTACTACTACACCAAAACTTAGCTCAACATCTATAAAACTGACTGAATTATAGCCATTTTAGTGTTTCCTTAGGTCACTTAGCTGTGGTGGCTATCTTGAATTGGGTTGGCTCCAAAAATTAATCAAATGTAGAGATACATCCAATGATTACTGTTCAAAGAGGTGGAATTTTGCCCTCCTGATATATCCCCCAACACACCTCATCTGGAGATGAAACAGAGGCAACCTTTCCTCTGATGGTGTCATGAGCCAAGATCTGACCCAAAGCCAACCTGCTGAGGCTGCATATGGAAATATGAACTCTGGGTTCAACTCTGCTAACTCTCCTGGATGTGGAAAATGGTTCAAACCTTCATGGATCAACAGGCTCAGTTTGGACCTGTGATCAGAAACCTGCTCATTATCCAGCGGGGCCTTTCCTACATGGTAGGAGACTGTGAATTCAATTATGCAGCAGAAGCAGCAAATGAATGCATCTTTTTAGTTTCAAATACAAAATGATTCCATATTTTCCTGCACAGTTGACAAACCTAACCAGATCTAAAACAGTACATTTAAAGTATTATTGTGAGGGCCAGATAAAATGTTAACAAGGGCCTTATCAGGCCCACGGGCCTTAAATTTGACAGGTGGCCTAAAGAGTTTTAGTAGGTGGAAGGGGAGTTCGATCTCTCAGGGACAGCAGAACCAGTGGCAGGTGTAACCATTGGCTGATTTTGATCAGCAGAGAATGCTGAATAAAGGTATCTAAGTACTGCTTTCTGAAAATAAAATCAGTTTAGTGGTTCATAAAATGTTTTGCTAACAAACAGACAGTTGACTTCAAATAGTTAATGGCAAAATGTTAGCTCAGTATCTGAGGTACGATCATTTTTGTTTTGGGTAAGAAAATCTTAGCTGTGGAGGCCATCTTGAATTGGGTTGACTCCAAACGTTAATCACTTACTGATGTACATCCAATTATTACTTTCTGAGATGTTTCATTAAAATCCATCCATTGGTTCATCAGATATTTTGCTGACAGACACATAAACCAACACACACGCACACATAAAAACATTAGTGCCCTTTCGCTTTTGACAGTAGGCAATAATTAGTCTCACTCTGTTCCCAGCTGACTGTTAAGATGACCTTTGCAGGATGTGTGGCACAGTGTCCCTGGAGACCAGTGCAGTACACAAGCATCTGTTGTGTTATTCTTTTTCTTCAGGGCGTCTCATCCAGTTTCACCTGCACTGCTGAAACTGGAGATGGTCGAACTGCTCCACAACCAACAGATTCTCTGGGTCTGAGCCTGCAGCACATCCAGTTCAAATACAAAGACAAAAAGGCGTAATTTCACGTTATCTTGAAAAACAAATTTACTTGAGTGCAGGTAGTTTCCCCTCTGAGAGTTAAAGTTTTCACCCGAGCTATAGCAGCATACATTTTCTTATTGACAAAAAGAAGAGTGTTAGTGCTCCCTACTGGTAAAAAATGAAACTTTAAAATTGTTTGTAATGGTAGTTAGTCTGCAAGAATGATTAAACACTATATACATCCACTGCTGTTTTTTTAACCCTTTTAAATGTTTCTTCTTTGGAAATATATATATACATATTTATGTTTCACGTTCATATTTTAAACACTGTTTCCTCCTGTCCACCATGTTCACAACTACCTGTTGAATCCTTAGATATTTTATTTTAAGAGTACTATTTGACCTTGTATGACCAAATTTCTGTCAATATATAATATCCTGTACTGCTACTCCTTACTCCAAATCCACATTTTACTTACTTTTTTGTCGTTGTTGCTTCTTTTCCTCTTTCTTTTCCAGTTACTTCACTTATAAGCGAGCTACTGTTTTGTTCATTTGCTTCACATGTAATGTTTCTCTTTCTAATATTCTGTGATAAACTGCTGACCTGTCCAGTGTGTACCCAGCCTCTTGCCTAAAAACTTTGGAGATAGGCACCAGCTGCATGACCTACATTGAAAAGCAGATAAAAGAAATGAATGGGTGGATGGATTATTAATTTCTAAGTCTATATGAACACCCACCACCATCATGACCAAACTGGTCTCAGAGACCAGCTGAATAAAATATCTTATTATAAGCTTTTAACTGGCTTGCCCTAGTCACCCTTATCCTCTCAAAACTCTGTTTTTGTCTCTATCTCTTTCCCAACAAACCTTCCAAATGTTCTTTGTTAAATGTCTCTCCTTTTGCTGTGCAATAATTAACCATCAGTTGTTTATATGAAATCGCAAAAGCATTTCTTCTGACTCAATTTGAAGAGCACATACTTTCTTATTTATTAAGAACTTGACATCAGTTTTTTTTCCCCCACTCAGAATCTAAATCCCCACACTATCCCTCTTTTCTCTACTTTGCTTATTCCCTCTTGAAGCTGCTCGACTATTTTCTCTACAGTCACTTCTCTGTTCATCATCAGCAGCAAAATCCCTTTTCCAATGCCTGCAGGTATACTTTGAAATAAATTATTTATCCAAATTGAGACAAATGTTGGACCTATGACACTTCCTTAAGGAGTGTCATTCGCAAACTTCTTAACCGTCTGATGGATCTGATTGTATTTTCATCTGTATAGCCCCATATGAAAGAAAACTGCAGCTTTTTTGTTGACCCAGACTTTCAGAAATGCATTCATTGTTTCTCTTCCTCTCTTAAATCTACTCTGGTATCTCATCATTAAACTCAACACAAGGCAATTTCACTCCCTCCTATCTTCTCTCATTCGGGCTGCATAAAAGCACCAAATTTTACACAAAAAACATGCAGCTCAGCAGCAAATAGTATGCCATGACTTCTGGTAATGTTACGACAGACAATGTAACCAGATTCACAAAAACAATGCTAAAAAAAAAAAACTGGAGATCAGTGGAATTTTGTTGACACACATGAGAAAATCCAGCCCTATTTGGAGCTCTGTAGCTCAGACAGACTTGATAGTAGATACCTCATTCAAAGTTTAAAGAGGTCATAGAAAGGTGGATTTTACAGGTCTGAACGTGCTTTTTTGGATATCTTTTACGTTTTTTTCACAATCTTAGTTTATGTTTTACAATATTTACAGATTTTTCCACAGAGCATTCAACTTGATGTCACGCTCTAACTTTTGAATTATCAAAAAATTTCCAAACTTTTACAAGCAAATTCTTCTTACTCCCACAGCTCTTTTTGGTACATATACAAATTATACATGGAAAAAATAGGCTTTTTTTTGTGTCTTCTTTCACACAGAGAGTGTCTCTCACTGCTGTAGGGCTTACGGTTTTTTCTCAAATCCCCCCAGAGTGCAGAGAGTGCACACCCAAGCTTCCACAGACTCAGTTATATTTTAGCTCAAAATCTTCTCTTCAAAACTGGAAGTGAAGGATTGGTTCTCATTATCTTGGCAGTCAGGGAGTGAGAGACCACTCAGAATTGAGAGGTACTGCTAATACTTCTACAAAGGATCCTCTAGTGTGTTCTCTTTTCTTGTCTTATAGTTCTCCTTACTGATTCTACTTGGTCAGTTTATAAAAGTTATGGGATCTTTTAACCAACTTAAAACATTTCTTTCTGTTCTTGGCTGCTTGTTTGTACTCATTTTCCCAGCATGGCACCGGTTTCTTTCTGTTTCTGCTCTTTAGGAAAATAAGATTTGACTATATGCAGCAGAAAGATGATCCTACAGATCACCTGTCTGACGGCATTCTGATGCCAGGCCAAACTGTCCTTACCACTGATTATAATCTCCAGCTCTGACGCAGGCTGGCACCCTCGTTTGATAAATGCTTTTGATAAAAAATGGTGATTGTATAAAAGCTTTTACTCTTTATCTGAAGACAGACATCGTTTCAATGTGGCTGAATGCACGTAACACTGGATGCTCAAAATGACTTTCCGATGCAGAGAAAAGGAGATTTTAGGACACTGGTAGAATAGAAATCTCCCTGTAGCATGTACAGTGTTAACAAGCTTTATTAATGCCTGTTATTTGTATTGATAATTATTCTTTTAATGTTCCATCCTAATTTTTAGTTGTCTATTATAATATGTTCTGCCCATGGTTATCTTAGTTCTTTGTCATTGCAATTAAAATTTAATCCTATTTCTTTTTCAAAGTCCATTCAGTGCAAAATTATTCTATCTAAAAAAAGGTTTTACTTCATTTTTTTTCTCAGACAGTTCTGTCAAATGAACTTAGCACATTTGAAATGTCACATATACGCCGCAATAAGACTTTTTTTTTTTTTACTAATTATTCCTTCCACAATAACTAAAGAGTTGAGACAAGAAGATGCTGGTGAACGTTTTCACATTTTGTCACGTTACAACCACAAACTTCAAAGTGTTTTACTGGGATTTTATGTGATAAACAATCTCAAAGTAGGGCAAAATTGCAAAGTGGAAAGAAAATGAAACTTTGTTTTACAAATAAAAATCTGAAAAGGAATGGAGCCATAAAGAAATTAAAATCCAGAGTAACCAGCTGCCTTCAGAGGTCACCTAATGAGTAACTGGAGTCTGCCTGTGTGTAATTTAATCTCAGTATAAATCCAGCTGCTCTTTGAGCTTTAGAGGTTTGTTACAGAATATCAGTGATCAACAGCATCATGAAGACCAAGGAACACACCAGACAAGTCAGGGATCAGGCTGTTGAGAAGTTTAAAGCAGGGTTAGGTTATAAAACAATGTCTGAAGCTTTAAAAACAACTCAAAGAGCTCTGTTTAATCCTTTAATTTAAAATGGAAGGTGTATGACACAACTGCAAACCTAACAAGACATGGCCGTCCACCTTAACTGACAAGGAGAGCATTATTCTGAGAAGCAGCTAAGAAGGTCCATGATAATTCTGAAGGAGCTGCAGTGATCCACAGCTTAGATGACCAGACTACTATGTTTTTATGGAAGAGTGGCAAGAAGAAAGCCATAATTGAAAGAAACTCATAAGAAGTCCTGTTTGTAGTTTCCTACAAGCCATGTAGGGACACAGCAAACATGTGGAAGAAGCTGATCTGCTCAGAGCCATCCAAAATTGAACCTTTTCGCCTAAATACAAAATGCTACGTGTGGCAGGAAACTAAATCGCTACACATGACCCTGAACACACCATCCCCACTGTGAAACATGGTGGTGGCAGCATCATGCAGTGGGGATACTGTTCTTCAGCAGGGAGAAATAAGCTAGTCAAAGTAGATGGGAAGATGGATGGAAGTAAATACAGGCCAATCCTGAAAGAAAACTGAATACAAATGAATGCCACACTTTTCAGATTATTATTTGCAAAATAAATAAAAAACCATGAATCATTTTCCTTCCACTTCACAATTAGGCACTACTTTGTGTTGCTCCATCACATAAAATCCCAATTAAATAGTTTGAAGTTTGATCGTGTGATGCTCAAATAAAGTACAGGGCCTTTTTAAGGCATTGTATGTTACAGGAGCACATCATGAAAGTTGCATGTAGGTCATACTTTCACAAGACTTCACTTTTATATCACATACTTTATTTCTTTGTGTTTTGAACCACTGTAAAAAGAAAATTCTGCCTACCTACTGTACATGACAAAATAGCAGTGTGACAGTAGCAGAAAATGAAATTTCTCAACACACGTTCCTTTTGCATCAAAGTGAAATGAATCAATATTTGAGTTTTATTGAGACAGACAAATTAATTTTTATGAAGCTTGCCTTTCTTTTTGAACTGCAAAGCTGATATTGAAATAACTTGTCCCATATAATTTCAGCTGACGGCACACATCTGTCTGTAGTACTATTGATTTGATCAGGGTTCACTGTACTTTTTTATCTCTGTATTGCCTCAATAGCTGCGGGAAAAACCTTCAGACAAAACCCTACGATACTGAACTATAGTAACCCAGGAATGTCACACGAGCTCTTTGGGTTACGTCATCTTTGCGCCCCGCCTTCTAATCGCCTTATCTCCGGATACGACACACCCCTGTATCGGGATTGGCTGAAGTCTGACACTTCTGCTCTGTGATTGCTTAGTGTACATGTCAATTAGACTGCTTTACTGCTGACGTCAACGTGCGACAAAACCTGGTCTAGAAAGGAAAATCATACATAATTTATATATATATATATATATATATATATATAAACATATATATATATATATATATATATATATATATATATATATATATATATGTTTTGTTTTGTTTTTACGATAACGTGTGTCGTATTAGGAACTTAAAACTTAACTTTTACTTAATTTGTCGTCAGACGTGACGGGCATAAAGATGTTCATCATTGTTAAGACGGTCAGAAACTCTTGGACCCAGGAAGGGCGAGAAGGATGGGTTTGAACTCGGGTAACCTGGTCTTCACATTGTTTTTTTCTTTTTTTTCCCCCTGTCCTTGTGTCTCCGGGGCGTCTAACGAATTACTCCATCAGTGGCTGGATCCAAAAGCCCTGCCTCTCCTCTCATTGGACGGTGCTGTGAAGCGGCTGTCAGCCCATGTGGCGTGGCCAGGCACAACACGAGATATTTAAATTCATCCGGAAAAAATTTTTTTTTTTGAAAGAAGGGCAGAGAGAAACCAGCAGCCGGTAAAAAAGAAAACACACCTGAAAGAACTGAGGAGGTTCCTGAAGTACACATCAGAAAGAACATCACAGGTAAGTTCGGCTCTAATGTTCGTCAGTCCAAAAGGATTAATGTCGGGGAAGAATTAGGCTGTGCTGTGGTCGATTTGTTTATGATGGTTTTCAGTCTAAGCTGTAGAAAGTAGAGTTATAATAATATTAAACTAACAGTAATAGCCTACAGTTATTATCTGTTGCAAAATCCTGTTGTTCATTAGTGCAGCAATATTGAGAGAAGGGTTCTGGCGCTGTTGATAGTCCATTTCTGAACTGACAAAAAATTGTTTTTTTATGTTAAACACAAAATATCATCAATTAAAGGCCTAGCATTCCTTGAAGGAATGCATTTCAGACTAAGGTCGCTCAAAGTATGTGTTGTGAATAACTCTCATCTACAACCATAATCCAGTTTTAACCTTTAATATCTAAGTTTGGCTGAGTCATAGCCGGTTCTGTGATGGGAATATTGATTAGCTGTGGTGGCCATCTTGAAATGAGTTGACTCCATAAGTTAATCAGTTGTAGACATACATCCAGTGGTTACTTTCTGAAAGTTTCATTAAAATCTGACCAGTGGTTTATGAGATATTTTGCTAACAGACAAACAGGATTAACTCCAGCATTTAATGCAAAGGTTTTAATGAGTCGCCCTCAGAGTATGTGTTGTGAATCAGTCTTGGCTACTACCACTTCACATTTTAGGATGATATCTGTAAGGTTGACTGAATTATAGCTATTTTTGTATTTTCTAAGGTCAGTTGGCTGTGGTGGCCATCTTTAATCAGGTTGTCTTTAAAAGTGAATCAGTTGTAAATGTACATCCAATAAGTGTTTTCTGAAAATTTTATTAAAATCTTTTTAATGGTTCATGAGATATTTTGCTAACAAATGGACAGACTTGATACCAAAGACTTACTGACAAAGTCTTAAAGATACTGTGGAATCTGCTAGCACTCAGAATATGTGTTGGGGATAGGTCATACCGACCATAACAGCAATTTTTAGCTGAGTATCTGTAAACTTGACTGAATTGTAGCCATTTTTTTAAAGGTCACTTGGCTGTGGCAGGCATCTTGAATTGGGTAGGCTCCAAAAGTAAATCAGTTGTAGAGGCGCATCCATTAATTACTTTGTGCAAGTTTCGTTAGAATTCGTCCTCTGGTTCATGAGGTATTTTAGTAACGGACAAATGCTTGCACAGACATGAGCAAAAACATTACTGTTTACCTTTGCCTTCCAGGGTCAGTGTTATTTATAAATGACACATTATTTCCTTTATATCTGACTTTATTGGCATCAGTTTACCTAAGTTAAATGGGAGATATCTGGATCTTGTTTTGTATCTAATGGGCCCCAACACAGTTGAATACACATCATCAATCAGCTCTTCTTTTTTAAATTAGTTTAATGGATGATGTTTTAATAAACTAAATGAATTTAAGGCTGGCCGTATTGATCAGGGTTTGTCTTCTTCATCATTTGATGTAAACTGGTTACCTTATGGAGCTGGTCTGCAGTGTAGAGTTTGTGCAGTTATGGACTGCATCATGAGGGTGCAGGATCGCCAGAAATATTTTTCATCTTTTTCAATTAGTAGGATCTTTTTAACATTGCCAGTTTCAAAAGAATTGTGACCTTGTGTAAAATGTAAATGTAAACAGAATGCAATGATTCAAAAATCTCATAAACCCATATATTTATTCATAATGGAACATAGTGCACATATGAAATATTTAGAAATTCTACCATTTTTGAAAAAAAAAAAAGGTAACTGTTTCTTATGGCAGCAACACATTTCATAAAAGTTTGGACAGGGCAACAAAAGGCTGTAAATGTAAGTGGCACAAGTATTTAGGATACTGGCAACACATCAAGAGGACTGGAATTAAAAAGAGCATTTTAGAGAGGCTGAATCTCTTAGAAGTAAAGATAGGCAGAGGACCAAAATGTTCACATTTTGGACCGAGAAGACAGATGGTTTGAGAGGGGGGTAAAGGAAGCCATTTATGTCAAAAGAGGGAAACCAACTTTAAACAGAGGAGGAAGACTCAGATTTCAGCTTTCAAAAACCTACAATGGAGCATTAGGCCTGATACCCAGTCAGTTTCACTCCAATCAAGACCTGCATTCGTGTGACCAGAGCGGCTCATCAGTGAGTCAGGCTAACAAAGGTCCTAACGAGCTTCTATTGTTAGGAGAGTGGGCATAATCTGCTTGTGAATCTACAGCCTTATAGCTTGAACTCCACCCTCTCTGCCTTTTAAATTGATAAAGCTCCTCGGGTGAGAAGTTAAACGTCTTCTTCTACATAATAGAAGTCCTGTTGTTGTTTTTTTTTTTTTTTTTTTTACCTTTTTTGGACTCAGTCATGTCCTGTGTGACTGAGAATCTACACCAGCAGTTTGTACAGTAGTTTGAGAATCGTCAAATATTAGTTATTTTGGGCTGCATGATGGTGTTAATGTTAGCAGTAAATGTGACCATGGATGGTTGTTCATGTCAGCGTGTTGGACCTGTCGGTGAGGCCCGCGACTTGCCGACAGACATCCGGGATTGACTCCAAATCCATTCACCCACGTTCCAGGAAACCACTTTACTGTATGAGTTTTGTTAATCTAAGGAATGTAGAACTGAACTAGATTTTCAAACTACACAACTTTTTTTTTTCTTTTTCTGCTAGAAGTGGAATATATAGCTGTTCTTAGGTTTAGCATTTGTCCTGATTGTTGTCCTGTTTAAGCCTCTTTTTAGTTGGTAGCAAGTTGTGGCATGCAGCATGCTGAGGCTGAACAGAAAGCAAAGTGTTTAGTGGAGCACAATGCCGGTTTGACCGTGCGTGCAGGAACTGTGCCATGTGTGTAGCAGTTAGTCTCTTTATGCTCAGTCATTTGTTAGTGTGTGACCTGTTTCAGGTACAGTCAGAAGGTGGTGACCCAAATCCCTTTAAGAGCTGGTTGTTCTGAATTATTTGCCAGTTTGAAGTGTAATTTTCACAACTTATGCCACAAGGTTCTGTACAGTTTGAAGCTGCCAATATTTACATTTCTGCCCGTGTCCTTAACTTTTCAAAACCAATAGAGAGATGAGCTATTGGTTATTGAACTGAAAACAAACTGACAAAAGCAAAGGAATTATACAAAACATATAATCCTAATTTCAAATGGTCTTACAGTAACTAGTTTAGGATTTCTATCTCAGATGCTTCAAAATATTGCTTCAAAACAAGTGACTAAAAAGTCCAGGCTTTGGTATAACACCAATGATAGAATATGTAGTTGACATATTTATCATTGACAAGCAGTATTATTTTTAAATTGCTTCTTTCATTCGCTGTACATTTAATCGTGTTGTCTCTGCTGCAGCTGTGATTAACAGACTAATTACAAAAAAAAGACAACAACAACAAAATAGTATGAACAATTAATATCTTACCTGTTGTAGGTAGCTCTTTAAAAAGACTCAGTTTGGAGAAATAGAGTTTGAATATGACCAGACTGACAAGATTTGATCGTTTGAGCGAGTCCAAGACCAAGTCTTAAAACAACACTAATCTCAAAAAGCTCATAATGATTCATGTAAACGCTATTTTAAATTTTTTTACAAAGCCATCAGTTTCACATGACATGGTTAGGCCAGCAGTAATATTAAGATATACCAGCAGGAAGTATCCCAGGCTGCACCGAAAGGGCTACAGCTAGCTGTTCCTGCTTCCATTATTATCATTTGCAAACAACCACAACATTTTATGTAAATAATCATTTAGTTCAAAACTGACCTCAATCTAAAGGTTTATAAAATAGCATCTAATGAATCGCTTTGATTATTTGTTTTGGACTAAAATTCTTTTAAGATGTCAACAACCCACTTTGGCCTTGATCTTGCTCTGACTAGCCATAAGCTCATTGATCTGGTCAGAATTAAACTCTAATTCACCAATCTGATATTTACCACAGGTAACATATTCGTTATTCATTACCTTTCCACAGAACCCCACTTCCAAAAAAAAATTGACTTTAAATTAGAAACATGAATGTTTGTATGTTTTGTCATTTTTTTAGCCTCTGATTTTTGCACTTGTTTGACATAGAAACCAATGATATTTATCCAGCTCAAAGCAGGATTTACAGTATTTGAATTAAATGAGCGTGCAGTGGATCATCTATATTTCTACCATTGAAAAGAAATGAAAACTGTGACTGTTTAGAGAATTTGCCTGACTCTCCTACTTCACTGAACCCAGCTAACGCTCTGTTGCCTTTTTTTTTTTTTTAACAGAACGATGTTAGCAAATCTGTGCACACAATTTACTAAAGTAAGGAAACAGATTCCCTTTTTCCTTTGTTTCGACAGCTGGCCCTTGTTGGGCTTTTCAGAACCATCCCGTTCCATATAAGCCCCTCCCCCCAGAACAGGAACCCCACTGGGATGAACATTAATTAATTAAACCGCCTGCACCAGTTCTGTCACTCATTTTTTGTTTTACTAACATGTACTTCCTTTCTGCCTGTGTTTATAGTTCTTCAGCATGGAAGACATAGTCATAGCTGGGATCTCGGGCCGTTTGCCAGAATCAGACAACCTAGAGGAATTTTGGGAAAACCTCATCAATGGCGTGGACATGGTGACAGAGGATGACCGACGGTGGACACCAGGTTAGACATACAGTATATTTCTGTACTTTGGAAAACAAAGAATCTTGTCTTTGAGTAATGGTAAATTCACTACACATATAAAGCACCATTATTCTCAACTAGACTTTTAGAAAAACCTGTGCAGCTTGTTTTTTTTATTACTCATTCATGTTCATATATATTAATTTTTTATTCTATTCATGTGATGTCTTTTCTTTATCATATACAAACACACTACAAATCAATGATTAAAGGCTAGTCTTAAAGATAAAGTGTGTCATCCTAGCTTTAGAAACTCTGGGAGTTACAAATAAACTTTTAATCTGACGGCAAAGTCTCTAGTTTGGAGAGGATGGGAATTAATTAGTTAATCTACACAAAATATACCAAACTGATAAAGTTAAATGGGGGTTAAAAAAAGCATGTTTTAAATCATTCTAAAACATATAAACATGAAGACTAATGTTTGCATATTGGTGCATTCCATTTACACTAGAACTTGTAACTGGGAAGTCGGAGTGACGTAATTTCCCTCTTTACTGCGTTCCAGTTTGTCCCGCTCGGTGAGAGTCGGAAACAAGATGGACTCCTTCAGCAAAGCCTTTATTTTTCTTGCAGTTTCTGAATATAAAATCTTACTAAATACACACGAACTCCGCTCATGGAACATGTTTTAATACTTGCTATATACATGTTAAAAAGTACTAGTTGTATGAGTGATTAAATGTAAGAAAAACAACTTAAAGAACAAATATTACCAGTAAAACTAAAAGAGTTTGCTCACTAAAATTGTGAGTAGCAGCCATTTTGAAATCCTAACTGGGGGTAGTTGGAGTTGCTCCCACTTTCCAAGTGGGATGTCTCACTTCAGGGGGCATTCCCGTTGAAATTTACGACTAGGAACTTGGATATTTCCCATTTTCCAGCACTACTGGAACACATTTAATATTCACCCCCTTTGCAACCATTTTGTTCAGAAGCCACATACAGTGCCTTGCAAACATACTCATCCCTTTTGGTAATCTTTTTGTTTTATTGCCATACAACCTGAAATTTAACTGGATTTTTCATTTAATTAAAAGCCACGACTCTCCAAAAATCAGATTATTGGTGTTAATTGGAGAAAAAAAATGTTTTGAGTAATTTTAGAGATTTAAATTCGAAAAGTGACGTGCGTGTATATGTGTTCAGATTATAAGGCAGATTGTTTGGAATTTGCCAAAAAGCATCTTTGAGACTTCAAACATGTGGAAGAAGATGATGTGGTCATATGAGACTAAAACTGAACGTTTTGGCCACTAAGGACAGCACCAAGTTTGATATAGCCCAACACCAACATCATGCTGAAAACACCATCCACACAGTGAAGCATGGTGGTGGCAGAATCATGTTATGGAGGTGGTTTTTATCAGCAGGGACTGGGAAACTGGTCAGAGTTGAAGGAAAAATGGACAGAAAAAAACAGAGACATTCTTAATGAAAACCTGTTTTGAGTCTTCCAGAGATCTGAGACTTGGACAGAGGTCCACCTTGGACAATGAGCCGAAACTCTGCTTAAGAAACGCTCCACTGGTTGAAGGAGAAACAGTTAAAGGTCCTGGAATGGTCCAATGAAAGCCCAGACCTCAGTCAACATGAGAATATCTGGTTTGCTTTAAAGATTGTTGGACACAAACAGAACCCATTCATCCTGAAGGAGCTGCAGCAGTTTGGTCATGAAGAATGGACAAAAGGTCCAGGTTAGATAGACCAGGATCATGGAGACAAGCCTGAAAAGACTTGATGCTGGAACTGCTGCAAAACGGGGTGACACAAAGGCTCTGGGTGGTGAAGAGTTACGCTCCCTCAAGCTTTGTTTCATTATAACAAAAAATATTTAGCATCTTTAAATCAACAGTTGTGTTGCAGAAATTACAAATCCCACAAAATTCCTTTTAAATCCCAGGTGTAGTGCAACAAGACAGAAAATCTTATGGGACATGAATACTTTTCCAACCCACTGTCTAGTAAATATTAATTTAAGATAACTTGAGCAACCCTGGATGTGAATTGAATTCTTTTCTCTGAGCACTCAACTAAACCACAGTCTTTGTGAGAAAATATTTAAAAAATGGTGTTTCTCCAATGTGCATAAAAAATTATATTAATACTGATTCCAAAAAATATTTCATGGCTGTAGTTCCTGATCATTATATCATATTATGTTGTTGAAAGAACATTTCTTACTAGTAGATTTAATTGTGTCATGGCTACTTGTAGATAAGAATGTTCCATTGTGATTACAATGGAACAGGTCTCTGTTATGGCTCCATTCTTGGGAAACCCAGCAGTTGATTGGCTGTTGGATTCGTGCATGCTTTGATTGTGAGCACTTCCTGGAACTTGACTGGCGCGTGGGTCCAAATGGGCTGATATATACTTCCTGTATTGTGTTTTTCTTTGCCACAGCTTTTTGTGCTCTGTTGAACTTGTTACCTGCCATAGCATTTAACCAGTGCCACAAAAGACAGTTGCCTTGTTTAATTATTGAGTCCACCGTTATTTCAGAAAATTCACCACACCACTATTTTGCTCATCCACAGGCCTGTTTGGTCTTCCAAAGAGGAACGGTAAACTGAAGGACATCAGCCATTTCGACGCATCCTTCTTTGGAGTCCACCCCAAACAGGCCAATACAATGGACCCACAGCTTCGCCTCATGCTGGAGATCTCCTATGAGGCAATCTTTGACGGAGGTGAGAAAACAAGGTTACGTGAGAAAATACATGACAACAGAAATGTCTGGTTTCAGGTTTGTTTTAAAAAAAAAAATGTTTGCAAACAGGTCTGAATCCGATCACACTGCGTGGCAGCAAGACTGGAGTCTACATTGGAGTGAGTGGCTCAGAGGCTGGTGAGGCCTTCAGTAGGGACCCTGAGGAGCTCCTGGGCTACAGTATGACTGGCTGCCAACGGGCCATGTTGGCCAACAGACTGTCCTATTTCTTTGACTTCAAGGGTATGTTCACACAGAGTGCATTCCAAGGGCAGAAATATGTATGTTGTCTTGTTTGTCCAATGTGTTGGAGTGTTAGCTGTTTCAGTTTGAATGTGTTAATACCATTTTACAGCAAAATGAATCGATTTAAAAAGAAACTAAAACGGTCAGTTACAAACACGTGTGGTTTACTATCCATAGGTTGACAACACCTAACCTAAAACTGATCTCACATTATCACATATAATTAAATATACAACACAAACATGCTTCAGGCATAAATGTATTAAAACTTTATGGGCTGAAAGTCTCCATAAGGCCAAATGATGATGTTTCACTAGAGTAGAATACCTATCAGTGGTTATAATGTATAAATCTTTACATTTCCATCACTCTCACATTACACTTTTTTTTTTACGATTATTTGCAAACTCAAATTGCAACAGCAGCATCCTATAGTATCGTAACAATTCTGGGGGAATAACTATGTAGTTTAAAACTGACTGTGGCATAAAGGTTTCTGAAATAGTGTTCACATGAATCAACGTGAAATTTTTGAGATTATTGTAAAGTAGATGTAGTCTAAAAGTTCTGCTTGTTGTTGTAAAGCCTCAGCAAACGTCTTTAGGCCCTTCTCAGACTACCTGTTAGCTCATCAAGCTGGCCAGAATAAAACTATTTCTCATTCAAAAAGCTATCTACAACAGGTAAGATATTAATTTCCTCAGTTGAACCCTATTTCAAAAGATCTGAACTTTCCTTTTAAAACAAAGTAGGATTTAATTGCAATCAACTGTAATCCTATTTAAATGTGGAGTGAAGCCTGATAATTGAGTTTGGCTGAACTTGACATATTTTAATTAGTTTCTCACATAGATAATTAAAGTAACATTCATTCATTCATTCATTTAACAAACGCGACACAGTGATGAACGTCCAGCTGCATCATTACGAGTTGGCATTGTGTGCCGAATAACCCTAAACACTCCTGTGATAGCTCCCATCATTCTTGTAAAATTTAGCTAAAATAAATAACATAAAAATGACTGCACCAGCCTGATGGCCCTGAACTGTATGTGTGTCGTGGGTTTTCAAAGACATAAGGTCTAGATATTGCTTTTTGTATCGTCAGCAGTGACAAACTGTGAAAGATTTTTGATTTTGCTGTTTGAATTATTTCATAATTTAAATGTTCTTAATAAGAGTTGACATTAGTTTACTCATATCATTTTTTTCCCCAGGCCCCAGCTTGACAATAGACACAGCCTGCTCTTCCAGCTTGTTGGCTTTAGAAAATGCCTTCCATGCAATCCAGCAGGGCCATATTGATGCTGCTCTGGTAGGGGGAGTCAACTTGCTGCTCAAGCCAAATACCTCAGTTCAGTTTATGAAACTGGGCATGCTCAGTCCTGAGGGAACCTGCAAGTCCTTTGACTCGTCAGGTAAAATTAAATATATTTTATCCACAGAGATTGAAACAGGGTTTTAGTAAGTTTAAAAAGTCAACTTTGCATTTTTATACATTCTGAGTGTGTGGTGTATGTGCGTGCTTACTTTAATACTTGTTTAATTTTTTATCAGGAAATGGATACTGCCGTTCTGAAGCAGCAGTAGCTGTGCTGCTGACAAAGCGATCGGTGACTAAAAGAGCGTATGCCACCATAATCAATGCTGGCAGCAATACTGATGGATACAAAGAGCAAGGTAAGCACTAGGGTTGTGAATCTCTGGTCTGTGGCCAAAATGATACGTATCTCAATAAACTGCCAGCAATTAAAGATACACGAGCAGCAAAAACCAATAAGACACGATTTCAGCTGATCACAGTACAATTCAGCTTTTATTCATAGTACGATTCAGCCTTTAATCAAGGCCCGAGTCAGTTTGGTATGTGTTTGATTCAATACATTGAGATTTAATGCAATACAATACAACAGAACCAAGGATTGCTTCTATGTCAATTAAAAAGACTAATTATTTATTACCTAATAAAAAATCGACCACTCAAACAAGTCCTGTTTTACACTTACAAGTTTAATAACTTCACTTACATTAACAAATAATCCACAAAAAAGAGGCCTTGTGCAAATTTTATAAAACTGCCAGCAGCAGATGTGTTTAACACTCTGTAACTCAGCAGTGAGCAGCATTTTCTTCATTATGAACGTAAAACACAAGTAAACTTTTTCTTTCTGGAATTTTAGTTCACCCCTATGATCAGCACATTTTTCAAAATATATTTTCTTTGTGTTTCTTTTTCTACATTTGCTCTTATCAAATGTTTTTTTTTTTTAGGTGTAACGTTCCCTTCAGGAGACATACAGCAGATGTTGCTTCGCTCTCTTTACGAGGAGTCAAATATCTCTCCTGAGCAGGTGGAATACATCGAAGCCCACGGCACAGGGACAAAGGTCACCGTCTAGTTTCCCTAAACGCAACTATTATCTGTCTCACCACATAGATACTATTGATGTCAAAACTTATGTATGATTTATGATTTATTTGTATTTTTTTCTGAATGTAAAAGTTATATTTACTTGTACATCTAGATTCAATCATCAGGGTTATGTTATTTTGACATCTCCTCTATATAAACAGGTCGGGGACCCACAGGAGGTGAATGGTATTGTCAGTGTCTTCTGCCAGTCAAAGCGAGAGCCCCTGCTCATTGGCTCCACTAAGTCCAACATGGGCCATCCAGAACCGGCTTCTGGACTAGCAGCCCTGGCAAAGGTAAGAAGAACTTTTAGACTACATCTACTTTCAGAGTCATTTTCAGAAAACTATTTGGAATTTGTTTTTTTTTTCTATGCCTTGTATGTTTGCTGAAGGAGTTCTTCCTTAAGTCATTAAAGCTTTAGAGCAAGCTAAGATTCTTCAGACATAAAGGATAAATTCTAAATCTTAACAACTTATGGTCACATTTTATGTCAGAAAACAAAGACTACTGATAAACAATTCTTCCTTCAAAAGTCCAGCTACCTTCGACTTCACTTTCTTGAGTTACAGGACCTGGATGACTGAGCATATACACCAGTTTAATGACGAAATCAGGAAAAATTAGGGAAAAAAGTAGAAAACTAGTGAAAATATACATTCTTGGAACTTGAAATGTAATCATTTCTTAAAATAGCTTAATTAGTGTCAAACTCTTAGCTCTATGGTAGAGTCTGATTGCTTTACATTCTGGGTAAAGGGATACTTATTGGACATGTCTTTTGTTGATAAGAAAGATTTTTTTGTGCTGCAGTATTCTTTAAGAAAGAAAAAAATACAACTATTTAGTATTTTTACAATTAGGTTTAATTGTTTTATCTTTTTATGTTACACATATGAAAATTCCTCATGGATGTTTTTATCTTTTACTCAGGTGTTGCTTTCTTTGGAGCGAGGGGTCTGGGCTCCTAACCTGCACTACCACAATCCTAATCCAGACATTCCCGCCTTAACCGACGGCCGGGTTCAAGTTGTCGACCGACCTCTTCCCGTCCGAGGAGGCATTGTGGGGATCAACTCCTTTGGTTTTGGAGGCTCAAACGTTCACATCATTCTTCGTCCTGCTGATAAAGCAGCCAGCTCAAATTCACTGCGGATGATTCCCAGAGTGCTTCAAGCCTGTGGCCGAACAGAGGCTGCAGTGAACGCCATACTGCAAAAGGGAAAGGAGCACTCCACGAACGACAGCTTCCTGTCTCTGCTGAATGGATTGTCCGGAGCTCCCACTGCCAGCATGCCCTACAGGGGCTACACTCTCCTTGGCTCTCAGAGTGACATCATGGAGGTGCAGATGGGGCAGGCTTCAGCCAGACCTCTTTGGTACATCTGTTCAGGTAAGTCATCACACACAGAGCAATCTTTTCAGTGCTGTTTTGTTTAGTTCATATACAGTATGTAAAGCAGGTTATTGTATATTTACAGGTATGGGAACACAGTGGGCAGGTATGGGCCGCAGTCTCATGCAGCTGCCAGACTTCAAAGAGTCCATTCTGCGGTCAGATGCTGCCCTGGAGCACACCGGCCTGGTTGTGTCTCATCTGCTCAAAGAGGCTGATGATGCAACCTTTGAGGACACTGTTCACGCCTTTGTTGGCCTCGCTGCCATACAGGTAGAAATCAATAAATAAATGATGGGCACAGAAATAACTAGGTGCTGCTTTCTTGTGGAATGTAAACTTTGCTTCCATGTAGTTGCCCTAAATATTTCAAACAAACCTTGAACAGGCACATTTCTATAAGTAAAAAAATCAGAGTATAATACAGTGGGAATTTCTAGTTGTTCAAAGGAAGCGAACAGGCCTGCAGGCCCATGTGGTGCGAAAGTTATTGTTAGTACTATTTAAGGAACATTGTCAATCTCTTTTTTTTTTGGAAGGATAAGTTATAAATTTGTAAACATGTTCATTGACTTTTTGTCCAGAAGTGAAGGCTGATTGCATGCATTTGTTACTGTCAGCCACCAAAAGACAGGCAATAACCTATGTCTCTGTGTGTGTGTTTGTCTGTTAGCAAAATATCTCATAAATCACTGGGAAGACTTTAATGACTCAGAAATAAACATTGGTGTACATCTACAACTGAATAACCTTTGAAGTAAACCCAATTCAAGATGGCCACTACAGCCAACCAACATCCACAAACACAAAATGGCCATAATTTAGTCAATTTCACAAATATCGAGCACAGAAATCTATCTGTAGATTGGAGTGGTATGACTTCTTCATACATTTTGAAGAAATGCTGATCGGGACTTATTTTCCATGACAGTACACACCAGTTCTGTAATGTATGAAAGCATAAACACTTGGTTCTATCTATGTGTTTACAGATAGCTCTTATCGATCTGCTCACAAACATGGGTCTCCAGCCTGATGGCATCATTGGCCACTCAGTGGGAGAACTGGCCTGTGGATACGCTGATGGATCCCTCAGCCACCATGAGGCCATCCTGGCTGCATACTGGAGGGGTCACTGCATCAAAGAGGCCAAACTTCCTCCAGGAGCAATGGCTGCAGTTGGTAAGGAAGGAAGAAAGTTATTATCGAGTCCAACATATAGTGTTAAGATGGTCACTGGGGTCTCTGACTGAGGGAGAGGACAAGATAGTCGTAGCCAAACGTTTTGTCAGTAACATAAATGTTGTGTTATGTGGATTTAAAGGGATAGTCATTTTTGAATTGATAGTCAAATAGTTATAATAGTTAGTACCTTATCAGTGTTCAGATGGTATATGCCAAAGATGCTGACAGGCTGCTGAAGATATCAGTCCACGGGGAGTCGAAAAAGATTTTGTATTGTCTAGATGCACTGATTAGGTAGACTGATACATGCAGCGGCCTTGGCACCATCAGCATAAAAACAGCCTATGCTCAGCGCACATATATTCATGTAGTAACACGGACGTTGTTCGGTTGAGAAAACAGTGACAAACTAAACAGTGCCATGCAAAAGTGTAGAAGTTTGATATTAGCTAAAGTAGCATTCTTTTGCAGTAATATGTCGTTTTTGAGAGAGTTGTTTCTTAAGCATAATAAATGTTTTTAAAAAAGGGCCCACATTTGGCTAGCCATTAGTCTAGCCTGGACAAAAACTTCTATCCTTTTCTCCATACTTCATGGTCTATGACTTATGTCACAGCTGATAAGGTACTAACTACTGAGAAGTATGACCAGACTATTCTTTTTTTTCTTGCATACTTCTGTCCAAGATGAGATCTCAAGTTGCTTTTGACCATCTTTTTTTTTTATTGTTTCACGATTATAAAGTCTCTGACAGGTACAAGGAGCTAAATAGAAATACTAGTTTAATTATTGAGATTTTGATTTCATCTTCTTTGTGTTATTCATGATGCACATGTTTTATTTTCCAGGGTTGACCTGGGAGGAGTGTATTGCTCAGTGTCCTCAGGGAGTCGTTCCAGCCTGCCACAATGCTGAAGATACAGTCACTGTCTCGGGTCCTCAGGTTAGACATTTTTAAAAGATTTCATTTTGACTGTGGTGGCAAGATAAGATTTAGTGACTCGTCTTCCTTAGGTGCAGCTCTTCTAGTGGTACAACTCTCCAGCTCTCTCATCCTTGTACCTTTGAAAAGCCCCGTGAACTAGTTTAAACACATTCTCTTTAAATCTTAAGGCAGACAAATTCTGTGGTTTGGAATTGTCTCATCCTCTGGATTCTCTGCTTTGCATTTCTTTTGTATTGATAAAAATCAACAACCTGGGTGTTTCGGCCTCTCTTATTATTTATGCCACGACAAAATGGTGTCAGCGGTGGGATTTGAACCCATGACCCAGAAGAGACCGAATAGCTGTATCACTAACAGTGCAATCAAACACATACTCTACTTGACAATTCTGCACCTAGTGAAAAAAATGTAACTAGATTTTTACTCTGCCACCATATTAAACGCATAAACAACCTGAATAATGCAGAGCCTGAGAGCAGTTAACCTGTTTGACAGCTTTGCAGTGTTCAGTTTCTTAACCTGTAATTATGTTGCTGATTTTGTGAACTAGAATATATATGAACTGTATTCTCAGTGTCTTTTTAATACCATAAAGAGAAATGCAGAAATTCTCACTCATTCATATTAGTGCAATTTAGTTTTCATTAGGAAACGTCTAGTACCTGATGAGTACTTTGAGCTGTTAGCATTTAGTCAAACTGAGAAAGTAACAGGGTTAATTAGAGTGAATGAAAGGCCTGCCTGTTCATGAGACAGTTAGATGAACTCTGTCGGTGTAGCGCTGTACATTTAGCAACATGGTGTTGCACACAAAAAGTGTTGCAACTGACCTTCGACCATGTTGAAACACAAAGTGTGTTCACTGTAAGTGACTGTGTGAAGCAAAAGTGATACAGAGCAAAAATCCACACCAAAGTGTTTCCTTGTGAAATATCAAGTTTGAGTTGCTTTAGATGGCAAAAAAATTCCTTTTCTCATGGCTTTATTATGAGTATTGGTTAAACGGTTTCTTCTTCACTAATTCACCATAAGTCTCCTTGGAGGAAGCATGTTACAACTGTGGTACCTGTATTAAAAGATAGTGAACGTCTCGTTTGTGTCCTTAAAATGCTAATGGAATGTATGTATCCCTTTATGCTTTAAAGCTTAATGCTATAGTTCAGATCTTTTTATGTAAGGTTCTGTGTAAAGATTATAAACAATTATTTTCTTACCTGTTGTAGATAGCTCTTTCAACTACCTCAATTTGAAATAGAGTTTAATTCTAATAGCTAATGTCTAATCAGAGTGGGGTCAAGACTAAAGTGGACTGCTGTCGCCTTAAAACAACAGCGGTTCATGTGAATTCTATATAATAAGTCTTTATATTTTCATCAGTTTTATCCAGCAGAAATATTATAATATTCTTTTAAGAAGTGCCGCTAAGAGGCTGCACAAAAAGTGCTACAACTAGTTGCTACTTTAAATAACCACAGAATTATATGTAATAATGGCAATTTAAAGGTTTTCATGAACCGCTCAGAAATTGTTTTTAGATTGGTGTTGTTCAAGATGGCAGCAGTTTGTTTTTGGTTTAAACTCCACTCAGACTAGCCATTATCTCATCAGTCGGGTCAGAATTAAACTCTATTTCTCCAAACTGAGGTCATTCAAAGAGCTATCTACAACATGTAAGACATTAATTGTTCTTAATCTTTTAAAAGAACCATATTTCAAAAGATATGAACTTTTGCTTTTAAGCACGTGTCTTGCACCAGGTCTAATAAGAGAGGTCACTTGATGTGTAGTTCATGTAAAGACCATAATTTGAACCTTGTCTGGTTGCTCTCATTTGTTTTGAGCATATAAACCTAGCTGAAGTCTTTAGAATGGCTCTACATTAACAATATACAAGATCTCAGAAGGCTTTACAATATGCCAGAACAATGTCAGGTTGTGTAGGTATAACAGAAACTTCACTAATATTTCTACTTTATATATGTGTTTTAACAAGTGTGTTTCTGTGTTTTTAGGAGGCA
This sequence comes from Kryptolebias marmoratus, assembly GCF_001649575.2. NCBI lineage: Eukaryota > Metazoa > Chordata > Actinopteri > Cyprinodontiformes > Rivulidae > Kryptolebias > Kryptolebias marmoratus. The sequence goes on along the minus strand of NC_051446.1, from coordinate 7,011,797 downwards.
GTCAGTGCATTTGTGTCACAGCTGAAAGAACAAGGAGTGTTTGCAAAGGAGGTTCGTAGTGCCGGCGTGGCTTTTCACTCCTACTACATGGCCTCCATCGCTCCAAACCTGCTGTCTGCTCTACAGAAGGTACGATGCATCTCTCTGATTTATAGTGCATAAATTTACCCTGTTATACAACATTTGTTTTCGGGGTAGCAGACCATAATAGGATCAATTGTTTAATGTGTGTCTTTTGTTTGGTGTTAAAATTTGATGTTTTATACGATCTAATGTGCAGGTTATCAAGGAACCACGGCAGCGGTCGTCTCGCTGGGTGAGCACCAGCATACCTCAGGCTAACTGGCACACTGATCTGGCTCTGTATAGTTCAGCTGAATACCACGTCAACAACCTGCTTTGCCCGGTGCTGTTTCAAGAGGCCCTCAGTCTGGTGCCTGAGAATGCTGTGGTAGTGGAGATAGCACCTCATGCTCTGCTACAGGTATTTTTAGCATCTCGTTGAAAGACCATCAAATGTCTGGCTGCTTTTTCTGTGTCTCAGCTAGGAACTACTTGAGTAGTGTGTGTTGAACTTTAAAAAAAGACTGTATTTATGTTGTTTTAGTGGAAAAGAAAACAGTCTAAATGACAAAAATTTAAACCTTTTTTAATTTTAAATTGCCTGTTCAGACTTGCAGCCAAGCCATTCAAGCTGAAAATCAGTTAATTATTATCACCCAGCAAGTAGTTGGTTCATCCATCCATCCATCCATCCATCCATCCATCCATCCATCCATCCATCCATCCATCCATCCATCCATCCATCCATCCATCCATCACCACATATGGTTATAGTAGAGATCCTCAGACCTAAATCTCCTCAGCTACCTCCTCCAGCTAGTCTAGAAGGACCCTGAGGTGTTTCCAGGCCCACCATGAGAAATAACCTCTCCAGTGAGTCGTGGTTCTGCCTTCATTTCTGCTCTAAGTGGGACATGTCTGAAACGCCTCCCATGGAAGGCATCCAGAAAGCATTTTTACCAGATGTCCAAACAACTTCATCAGAGTCCTTTCAGTGCAGAGGAGCAGTGACTCTAAGCTCTTTCTAAATAGCCCAATTCCTCATTCTAACCCTAAGGGTCAGTCCAGCCATTCTGCAAAGGAAGCTCATTATTTTGGTCATTACCCATTGGTTATGACCATAATGGATGACTGGAATTCAGATTAATTATTAAATTGAAAACTTTGTATTTAAGCCAAGTTGTTTCTTCACCACTTTAGATTGGTACAGCGTTCGCATTAGGCAGACATAATCCCAATCTGACAATCAATCTCTTGCTCCGTTATACCTCCACTTGTGAACAAGACCTAAAGATACTTGAACTCCTCCATGGGACAGTCGCTCATTCCCAATCTGAAGTTGACAATCCACCCTTTTCTAGTTGAATACTATGACGTTAGACATCGAGATTCTAATCTTCATCCCACTTATCTGCACTTAGCTGCAAACCACTGCAGTGCCTGCTGGAGGCTCAATGAGGCCAACAGGAACACATCATTATCAAAAAACAGTGATTCAATTTGAAGCCCCAGAACTGGAGACTCTCTGCACCTTGGCTGCATCAAGAAATTTTGCCCATAAACATTATGAACAGAATTGGTGAATCTGGCAGAGTCCAACACCTATTGGAAATTACTTATTACTGGCAATGCAATCCAAGCACTCACTCCAGTTCTACAGAGACCAAATGACAATACTCTATAATCCTTTTCCTCCTTTTAAAAAAGAGTTAACTCCACCATGGTCTGCCAGTCCAAAGGCACTGTTCCTGACTTCCACTCATTGTTACACAGATGTGACAACCAAGTCAGCCCAATACACATAATAAGGCAAATATTTCTTCAAAATTGCTAAATAAATGGAGGTCCAGACCAGTTGACTGACACAAAGACATTTGAACTCCTGAACCTTAAATACATCTGTTTACCAGATTCCCTTTGGCTGTTGTACCATAAAAAAAGTTTTTGAGCCGAAGTACCATATATGTTTTATACATTACCCGTACAAGTTTTGGTTGACTGTTTTCACATATTTTCTGCGTAGGCCATCCTGAAGCGTAGCCTCAAGCAATCATGCTCCATCCTCCCATTGATGAAGAGAGGTCATACTAACAACCTTGAGTTCTTCTTCTCAAACATTGGCAAAATCTACATGAATGGGTAAGTAAATCCCTCAAACTGTCTTCATTTACTGATGTATTTGTGGGGTTTTGGTGAAAAGTATCTGTGTCATAATCTGTTCCTTTTCAAAACACATCTTAGTAAAATGAACATTTTTTAAAATTCATTTCTTTAGCATCAACTTGGATTCCAATACCCTGCTCCCACCGACGAGCTACCCTGTCCCAGTTGGTACCCCAATGATCTCCCCATTAGTGATGTGGGATCATGCCCAAACCTGGGACATCCCCAAAGCAGAACATTTTATCTACGGTTCAGGAGGCTCTAATTCTGCTACCGTCTACAACATCGGTAATAAATATACATTTGGATTAAAAGCACAGTACCCAACTTTTCAAAAAATAGTTAAAAAATCCTCATTCTTATTTGTTTTGACTCTCTTGTTGTGCTTGGTGTGTTTTTATTTTCTGTCCAATAACAGAGATAAACCCTGAATCAGACGACAACTATCTAACTGACCACTGCATTGATGGACGCGTTCTCTACCCTGCGACGGGTTACCTGATGCTAGCATGGCGAACCTTAGTGAGAAGCCATGGGGTTGTGATGGAAACAACTCCTATTACCTTTGAGGATGTGATCATCCACAGGGCTACCATCCTACCAAAGACTGGTAAGCCCATCAGGCCTTAGCATGGGTGATACGGGGCACATTCAAATGTGATCTACTAATTTTATCTATTTCCATCATTTTGTTCCTGTTAGGCTCTATTCAGTTAGAGGTGCACCTTATGCCTGCCACCAACAGGTTTGAGGTTTCAGAAAATGGAAACTTGGTTGTCAGTGGTGAGTAGTCTTTACACACTGTCTTGATCCATGGCGCCCCTGTACAGGGGTCTAAACGGGATCTGTATTTAAAGGGTCTGACTCTTTGCAATAGTAAGATGACTATTGTTTTGGTTTTTTTGTAACAATTATAGTGAAAATATTTTGTGTAGGATTATCCTATGTAGTTTTTTTATTTTTAATTTTATTTGATTTCTGGAGATCATCTCAGGACCCTAAACCTGTGGTATCCCGACCTGAACTTTGAGAACCACTGTTATAAATGTCTGAGTGGCTCTAAGATTTAGCAGTAACTACCAGCTACACTCATTAACAGCAGCCCTTCTCTTATGATCAAGGTACTTGTATCACTGTATAGTACCCAATGATCAGGTTATTAATTGGGGTAGAACTATGTACCTTTAAGAATCTGAATATTTGTTTGTTATGAGCATTTCTGTGAAGAGTAAAAATGACCAACATTAATTCAGACTTCAAATACAGGAGCATAAATTTATTAAAACAATTTAGCAATGGTTATGCACATATAGCTCAGTTGATTCAAATAATTAATGCTAGAAAAGATCAAACAAATCACTTATTGTTTAAAATGAGATCAAATCAAATATCCATCAAGCATTTAATCTAACACCTAAACATTAGTTGAATCCACTGAGAACAGGACAGGCTGTACAGAATGGGGCCAGAGCCCTCTTCTCTTTTCATGATGGAGTATAAAGATCTTCTGTGATTTTCTGGGACAGTCCAGAGATGTTAGTTCCCAAGAACTTTATTTCCAGAACAGCCACGTGGAACAAGTTTGTATGAAGTTATGTCCTCTTTTAGCTAGAATTACTAGAATCAACAAGGAGAAAAAAGGCTGGACAAAAATAAATCCTCTGTTAAATTTTTATCCAAATCAACTGGAAAAAAAACAAGCTGGGTGTAAAAAGTAAAAACGATCCACAAGGTTTTCTTTAGTTACAGTCAATCTTTCTTAGTGTTTCACATGTGATTTCAGGTAAGGTGAGCATTCTCGAGGATGCATCCCTAGATTCATTTCATAGTCATCTAAGTCAGCAAGTTGTGGAAGACAGTGACTCTGAAATGAAACTCAAGGCACATGATGTTTACAAAGAGCTCCGACTTCGTGGCTATGACTATGGGAAGGCATTCCAAGGCATTCTGGAGTCCAACAATGCAGGTAAAACTAATGTATGGTTTTGAATTACATTATACATGTAACTGTAAAGTGTATTTTTATATGCCCGTCCTAAGGCAGAACTTATTATGGTATACTGCTGACCATCTGTCTGTCTTTATGAGCTAAATTTATAACCCATTGACATAGAAATGTCAAACTGAACAGCTGGAAAATTTCATTGGTCAAAGGTGATCCTTATTGATTTCAAGATCACAAGTCAAAGGTCATGGTCACAGGTGACTTCTTTGTGAAAATCTTGTCTATGTTCAGCTTCACATCTGAGTAACATAGAAATGTCAAACCCTTTGTTCTCTTGATTATGCCTATTATGTACCATTAAGAGTACGCTTGTTTTTTAGGCACACTAACTTTTTGTTACACTCTACTACCGTGCATTTTGTTTGCTGATTAGCCCCTTTAATCTGACTGTTTTCCAGGAGACAATGGGAAGCTGCAGTGGACAGGAAACTGGGTGACCTTTTTAGATACCATGCTGCAGATGATTGTTGTCGGCCTGCAGGGTCGGAGTTTGCGTTTGCCAACCAGAATCCGCTCAGTTTGCATTGATCCAGCTGTACATCAGGACAAAGTGTGCGAGTACATGAATGGAATTCAAGGTTTGTTTAATTATAAAGTTCAAAATGTAATTTTTTAAAGGCTGAATTGTTCAAATCACAGTTAAAAGTGTGTGGCAGAGTTTAAATGATTTAAATATTCATAACCAAAATGTAAAGATGTTCCCCCATCAAAGTTACCTTTGTGTTTTTAATGTATTTTTGTCTTAATGCATGCTAAAGTGATAGTTCATAATTTTGAAGTGGAGTTCTGTGGAAAGATCTTTTCTGTTACAGATAGCTTTCTGAACTGCCTCATTTTGGAGCAATTGAATTTAATGCTTTGTTCCACTTACCTTTAAAGTTAGAGCAAGTCAGAAAACAAATAGAAATTGCTAATTATTGTTTCCAGTAACCTGGCTAACTCCAATTAGCAATACAACAACAACAACATGATTTCTGCATTCTATGAAACACTGTACCAACATGTTCACTAATAGGAATTGGATACTTCTGTGTTTAGGTGATTTACAGAGATACAAATCAACAAAAGTGAAAATAAAATATTTATTACTTCACTTGTAGCAACTTTTCTGGCTCATGTCAGTCATATTGGACTCTGAGGTCAGGGATAAATAGGAAGAGCAGATTTTCTGAGTTGGGATTATTACTTTCAGGGGCATTTTATTTCTTGTTTATAACATGGCACTCCAAAATTCTGACTTCAGAGTACAAACAGGTCACCACATCATTCTGACCAGATTGACAAGCTAACAGCTAGTCTGAGCAAAACCAAAGTGATTTGCTGCCGTCTCAAAACCACTCAAGCTTCAAAAATTCTATTGAATTTTATCCAAACATTGTTTGTTAAACCTTTAACTGCTGTTAATTCACATTTTACAGTTATTTGCCGTACATTTTATGATTTTTTTCCAAGCGCACAAAAGCAGCAACAACACCTAATTGTAGCACTTCCAGTACAGGCTGGGGCATTTTGTGCCAGAACATCATATTTCTGCTTGAATAACTGTGTAATATTAAACTGATGGTGATTTTCTTTTTTTTTTAAAGAGTGTTTGCACGAACTGCTAAAAAATGTTTTTCCTCTTTATAATCTTTCCACACCACACCACTTCAACAGATCAGAACCATTGTTTTAAGATGTTTTCCAGAAACATTTTTTTACTCAAGTTATAGTTCGTATGTGCAGAGTGTTACAAATCTGGCTGCCACAATTACTGTACATTCTGTCCTACTTGAACATTGATGGTTACTCTCTCTGACCCAGAGTAAAGTACTCTTACTGAACACAAGAGATTCGCTGGTACTGCTTTTTGTAATTCTTCAAACCTGAGCAGATTTTTTTTCTCTTCTGAACCCCTAGCTGTGCACGTTGGCGTAAACCGTTGCCTTGACAACATTGTTGCTGGTGGAGTCCAGCTCTCCGGTCTTCATGCCACAGTGGCCCCTCGTAGACAGCAGCAGCAGAGGTCCCCCACAATGGAGGAGTTTGTGTTTGTGCCCCATGTCCTGACAGAGTGCCTTACCACCAAGCCAAAACTTACAGAGCAACTGAGACTCTGCAAAGGTACAGACGAAATCATTGTACACTACTTTGGCCCGGTCCCACTACACCCTACGCCCCTCTATGAAGTGTTCACTCAGTCGAAGTGCACAGAAGGGTTCGTGTGCGCAGGTTACAAGCATGCAGACATTGGAGAATTAGGACAGTACGGGTTACGTCTTCGACTTGCGCCTCTGGGCCGTAACTGCGACATCCAACAGGGCGGGGCCGGTCCCTGTTTTGGTATTTTAAGAAGGTGCCAGTACATTTTTAAAAGTACAGTATAGGTATTTTTGCATTCTAAAGTCATTGCAGGAGATATTTGGCTGTTCAAATGTGTTTCGATATGACTTGTTGAATACGGAGCAAAGTTTGATAGTATTCACACCTGTACAGCAGAGTGAAACAAGAATTATTTCAATACTTTACATTTAAAAAAGTTTTCGTAACAGACGCAGCTTGTTCTGTCACCACTGCCATATTTCCACCTTTTAATTTAAAACCCTTTCATTATCAATAAAGATAATTTAAAAAAATGATAATTAAAACATCACATGCAGCAATGAATTGTGGGTAAATACTTTGCCAAAGTCCGCCTGAATGCGGGCTTAGCTTAGCCAAAGGGCGGTTGTAGTACGCAAAGTGGGCGGGGCTAAAGACCACTCCAGAGAATTGGGACACACTAAGCCCTCAAACCCTTCAGCATGAACGCACATTTGAATGACACAAGGGTGGAACGAGGGTGGAAGTGCGAGTATTGGGACCGGGCCTTAGAGTGCATTCCTTTGTCTGCTGAAAACTGTTCAACTTGAGCAATTTGACAGCAGAGAGCTGCAGTTCTAACCTCTTTCTGTTTGCGTGTGGGTATTAAAGTTGGCAGCTGCTTGTAGATACAACAAAGTGAGCATTTGTAGGCGCATTGAAAGCAAAAAGCTTGTATCACAGGAAAAAAACTTTATTCAAACAGCATATTGTTGTACAGACTAGAGCCACACAATCAGAGCTGCACATGAAACTCAAACATGAAAAACAAAACAAAGTCGGCAAAACACTAGATACTTTCACAGTTAGCTGAAAACAGTGTTTGGCAGTGAAATACTGAGTTTATGAATAACATTTGTTGCAGATCTGAGTACTACATTTACCCTACAAGATTGTTTTTTTTTCTCTCAAAACATTTCCCTCTGACCAACATACACATATCACTGAAACACCACCACAGACATTATCTTTATTTGTACAAGTGGATATTTTTCAGCTGACTTTATATTTACATAAAATCGAGATTGGATAAAGGCAGAGCATCAACCTTGCAATGCATCGAAAGTGAAAATGGTTGAAAGTAGTTTCTGTGGTGTGTTTTTCGGTCAAAGTCATAGACTTATTTTACTTTAGGACAAGAATCATAAAAAAAACTGTGATTGAGAGCAGCTTTATTGTGAATTTGGCCTTAATCAAATACGTGAGTAAACAGAGAAGCAAACAGGAAAACAAGCAATCAGAGAGATTACAAATAAAACACTATGATGCAGTTATTATGCAAACTGATGCATGATGTCGTCTACCAACATTTAACAACTTATTTTAAAAAAAATATTAAAAAAACTTAAGTTAATTAATTTTGGGAGAGTGAATTTAGTGCAGAATTTGTCAACTATGGACATGAATTGATCCAGTTGGAATTAGTGTGAACTTGATTTAACTTTGCAAATAAATATAAAATAACTGCATACTTTCCGTCTAGTTTTATTATACAAGTATATCCTCAGATGTTTGCATGAGTTTTCTCTCACTTTCTCCATTTAGGTTTAATCCACAAACTCCAGCTGAAGTTGAGTGACCACGGTGTCAAGCTGTCCATTCCCGGACTACAGGGGGTGTCGGATGATTCTCTTCCCATCCAAGACCTGACGAATCCCGACCTAGTGCGACTGCTGACCATCCTGTGTGGCCTGGAGCTGAATGGGAACCTTCACTCTGAACTGGAGCAGGTGGTAATAAAGGAGCAGGCCTGCCTGCTGCAGGACGGTCTGCTTCATGGTCTGCTAAATGACACGGCTCTCAGACACTGCCTGGACTTAACCATGGAGAACTGTACGCCTGGGAGGATCAAAGTCGTAGAAGTAATATATTAAACTGATTAAAAAAATTGACACATTTTATGGTTGAATGACTTGAATTAGTCACAAAACCTGCTCACCTGTTCTACTCCTGCTAGGCTTTGTCAAACAATGGTCAGCTCTTCTCTCGTGTGGTGCCCCTCCTCAACATTCAGCCAATGTTGCACGTGGACTACACTGCCACAGCGTTCAACCTGGATCTTCTGGCCCCCCACAAAGATGCCCTGGAGGAGCTAGCTGTTACTTTAGCACAGTGGAACCCTCTCACCCAACCAGCTCCTGGAGGACTGAGCTCAGGGGCAGACCTGGTAGTGTGTAATCACGCCTGGGGTCCTCTGAAGACAGACCCTGGACTGTTGGTGGCTAACCTGGTTTCTGCAGCAAAACAGCAAGGGTTTGTTCTCCTCCACACTCTGCTGAAGGGCGAGACGCTTGGAGAGACAGTGTCCTTCTTCACCAGCACGGCTCAGAACAGCAACCAGTCTGTTCTGCTCACACAGGTGAACGGATAAAAGTTCAATAAGCCAAAAGTGTTTTTTAAATCATTTAGGCACCAATAATCTTGATTGTGCAGCTTATAATAAGAGCTGTAAAAAGATTAATAAAAAAAACAAGAATTTAATTTGAATCTAAAAATCAGTTCATCTTATTAGAGTTACTGAGCTGAGCAGAAACAACGTCTGTGACGAAAAAGATGATATTTGTGTTTCTCTTACAGGCTGAGTGGGAGAAAGTGTTTTCCGAGGCCTCCTTGACCCTGGTGGCTGTCAGGAGGTCATTTTACGGCTCTGCTCTCTTTCTTTGTCGCCATAAGTCTCAGAGCAAACAGTCCGTTTACTTACCCGTGGATGGCGCTGACTTTATGTGGGTGGAAAAACTCAAGGTGGGTTGTGTGTTTAAATCTTTACTTACATGTCATTCATTAAAACAGCAAATACTCAGCCTCAGCTATGACAAGCTCTGTAAATGAGATTTCAGATTTCAAGTCAGTTTTTTATACATATTTTACAAGTAAAGTATTCTCTGGGCCCTTCACTACAAAAGCAGAAGAGATTATTTTCTGTTCTATTTATCTATATGAGGTAACTGTTTATGACCAGGTTGAGATCAATATTTTCTGAATCCACTGTAGATAATGTCAGAACCTGCTCTACCTTTCTTCCAGTTATCAACACAAATGTGACATTGGTAGTAATGCTCCATTGTCTATAAATAGACAAAAAGTTAATAAAGACATAAGCTTAATTTATTTAAGATCTATTGATATTTGTGAAGTAAATGTTTTGTGGTTTATTTTTGTGATATATTAATATTAAAAGTAGCACTGAACCAGTGAGTCGTTTAAATACTGGGTAAAGTGCAAAATTGGTGGGAAGCCTTGGCCAAAAATGGTTATGAATTCACTATTGTCAGCATTTAGAATGTGTCTACTTTCATACAATGATGTGCAGATAATGTATTTTATGTTTGCTTAGACAGTAAATACTTCAAGGCATTCTTGCTCATCAAAAACATGGTAATCCTTAAACGTTTCACAGTACTCACTGCTGAAAAAGTTGAAAAATGGGATGAAATGGTGAATGATGTCAAAGCACAAATGAGACACAATTGCTTCAAGACAATCTTTAGCCATGCTCAGATTGTTCTTCCTTTTTCATTTCTGTGTGTTCTTGATATCAACATTATTGCCTCCTCCATACATGCAGTTTGGGAAATTCAGGGTTCTTGTTAGAAAGGTCTGAACTGAGATTTTTTTTTATTTCTTTATAGATGAAGAAAACAAAATATCCAGTCGAATAGTGGAGACAGGGCCTTAGTTTGTCTTCTTTTGTTCCCATAACCTGAGTGGAAATACTACAGACCAGGACAGAAATTTGTTGAAAGTTCCTTAAAAAGGTTCAGAGTAGCTCTGTTTTTTAATCAAGTTTAAAGTCTCTTTTTTTGCCAGTATGGAGTACACAAACGTTTAGAATTCTTGGATTTATTCATTATTAATTATTGAAATACTGTTTTATTTATATATATATATATATATATATATAATGCTCTGATTTGGGAGGAGGCCCAGAGGAAGACCCAGGACACGCTGGAGGGACTATGTTTCTCGGCTGGCCTGGGAACGCCTTGGGATTCCCCCGGAGGAGCTGGCCCAAGTGGCTGGGGAGAGGGAAGTCTGGGTCTCCCTGCTTAGGCTGCTGCCCCCGCGACCCGACCCCGGATAAGCAGAAGATAATGGATAGATGGATGGATGGATGCTCTGATTTGATCAAATGCACTGATTTGGTTCTGTGTGGATCTGTGGAACAGGCACTGATGGCAGATTCGTCAGACCATCAGGTGTGTTTGACTGCCTCTCATGCCTACAGTGGGGTTGTGGGAATGGTCAACTGTCTTCGCCAGGAACCAGGTGGTGACCGAATACGGTAAGGCATATACTCTTTTATAAAGAATATGCTTTTAAAATTTGCCCTCAAAACAATTGTAGATGTTACCTTAAAAAAAAGAAACTCCCACCACTTTCGTAGCCATTACTGTTAGAAATTAGACACACAAGCCTTGATTCACTAAAAGTACAAAGTTTTTGCTTCAGCTTTTATAGATTGTTTGCCCCCACTCTCTGCACTTTCTCAGTCTTACTCACAAAGTAAATGGTACTAATTATATGCTGGTACAAAAATGCCCAATTCAGCAGATGTAAGCAGTTTGTACTCTTTCTGCATCAGATCACAGTTGTTCTCAATATGACCTTTTGTAACAAACACAGCAGGCACAAAAGAGATAGAGAGACAAAAGAGAGAAAGGTTTTCCCACAAAGAGCTCCATGTTTTAACAGATGGAATATAGAGACACTCCTTAAAACTGCATGAACAGCCTCTGACTGTATCAGGGAGGAATCACATTCAGGGTGGCATTTCTAAACCAATAAGGGACATTTTGTGCTTTCTGTGCCATCATTACATCCTATTGTTTTCCCCTAATGATAAAAAAAGGTCTTTGGTTTCCATCCTGGACCAGGGAGGGCTTACTGGGACCTCTCTCCTCCAATGAGGAGGGTCAGGAACCCCCTCTTCCCCTCAGTGTGGCTGCAGACCAAGATGGACTTTACTCAATGCCCCTGAACCATGATGTGTGAAAAATACAGATTTTATTTACAAAGTTTATTATTTAGGGTTCTGTTTGTTAACCTCTGGATAGGCAGCACTCTCTAAAATGTTTTGTAATAATATGGTGTTGTGTTCTGAGTGTAAAACAACATTAACTTGCGTTTTCCACACTTTTTTGAGGACTTAATCATAGGTGCAAGGATGTGTGATATAAATCACTGGGTTAAATGATGAATTTTACTTTTTCTGACATATCTGCCCTGTTTTCGTAAAGGCAGCAGTGCCGCTGATTGCTACTATTCTTCTGTTTTGTCTTATGAGTCAAATTTATCATCTGCTCTCTTTGGACACTTTTCACACTGACTGTCATTTACATAAGCATGAGCAATTATTTCTTCTAAATGCTGCATAATACCTCATTTAAATGTGAGCAAACAGTTCAGAGAAATACTGTTTGGTTGGCAGCACAGTTTGAGGCGCACATCTGTCTTTGGGAAGGGTTTGAGAATTAGACGGTTAGAAAAATCTAAATTATTCCTGATTAATTTATAACCGTCACAAACACTGCTCACAATCTTTGGTAAATCAGGACATTAATGTACAACGAAGAATAAGTACATTTTTATTTGCTGCTATTTTACAATAAATCTGTTTTTTGTTTGTTTGTATTTCCAGCTGCATGTTTGTGTCCAATCTAAGTGGGTCCTCAGCCTCACCAAGCCTACAGCCTGGCCATGCATCTGTTCAGTCGCTGTTAGAGGGAGACCTGGTTCTGAATGTGTTCAGAGACGGACAGTGGGGAACCTTCAGACACCAGCTGATCTCTCATGGTATCAAAACAACAAAACAGAGCTTATTTTACCACTACAGTGATTTTCGAATTGACTCATTTTTGTGGATTTTGTCGCTGTCAGATCTGAAGGAAGAGTTGACAGAGTCTGCATACGTCAACGTGTTGACTCGAGGTGACCTGTCTTCCCTGCGCTGGATTGCTTCCCCACTCCAACACTTTGTTGCCAGCAAACCCAACGTGGAGTTGTGTCATGTCTACTACAGCTCGCTCAACTTCCGGGATATAATGCTGGCTACCGGCAAATTGCCACCAGATGCTATTCCAGGTAACAATTGTTTCAAGCCGGTGAGGAAGTCTTTCGCTTTTTTGGCTGTTTCCTGGATGGTCTAGTCAATATTATTGGGCCAAATAAGTAATAAGCACAGAATACTTTGATAAATAAATTCAAAATTGTTGTTTACTGATTTCATTTAAAAGCCTAACATTCCTTGAAACAATGCATACTGCCTGCTCTTTCATGTCAGAGTTTTAGTCTAAAATAATCTCATGATAAGAAATAAAGTGTTTGTCAAACACTGAAATAACATTATGCCTGATATCATACAATACTGCAATATCTTATGTGATCTGTTAGCACTTGATGTATGTGTTGTGAATGACTCTCAGCTAATAACACATCAAATTTTACCTCATTATTTATAAAGTTGGCTGAGTTTCTGCATTTTTTGTGTTTGCTAAGATTGCTCTGCTGTGGTGGCCATCCTCAATTAAATTAACTCGAAAATCAATCAGTTTTAGATGTACACCCAGTGGTTACATTATAAAAGTTGTTGTAAAAATATCTGTTCATCAGGTATTTTGCTAATGGTACAAGCAAACGAACACACACATACACGCATACGTCTGTGTTTCTGCCCTTATTAGGTCCATGTGTTGACTTCCATTCATTTCTGTAGCCTAACTAACCCTGACCATTACCCTAAACCTAACCATTACCAGTACCAGTACCGTTACCCTAACCTAAACTCAGTTCACACCTTAGTCTTAAACCCAACCCCTAATCCAAAAATGGCGTTCCACCGTATAAAGACCGGCCTTGAGTCCCCAAAAAGACTACTAGTCCTGACAAGGTATGTGTGTTTACCCAAAAAAGGTCTAAAAAGGTAACAAAACCCAGGTACACACACAGACAGGTCTGGTAGCTGCATGTTGGTTATGTAGTGTCAGGAGAGTGGGGCGTACTATGGCTGCAACAGCTTCAAAAGGTGACGAACACCTACTTTCTCCACTACTGGTCATCCAAAGTATAAATTCAGTCACGTGTTCTGTAATCCTTAATGTCTTATCGCTGTCCCAAGGAGTATCATCTAAAGTGGGTTGTGTAGTTGTGTACATAATTAAATTGGTGGTATTGAATGTAGGTCCATTGCTGTTGCCCAAGAATTACCTGAACTGCAGATATTAAAAATAGCTACTAAGATGCTCTGTTTTGTATTTTACTAAAAAAAAAACCTTTCATTTTAGCACATAACATCAGAACGTACAGTTTTTGCCAGCACCATGTCAGTATGTGTTACTCCCAGAGAAGTCATTTTTCCTGTTTGTTCTAATGTGTGCAGGGGACCCAGCTCTGCAGCATTGCTTGTTGGGGATGGAGTTTTCTGGTCGTGACCCCAAAGGTCAGCGTGTGATGGGGCTTCTGCCTGCTAAAGGTCTGGCAACAACTGTGGATGCAGATAAGCAGTTCCTCTGGAAAGTTCCTGTCACCTGGTCAGTAGTACTTTTTTTTTTAAAAGATCTTTCGTTAATGTGCTTTAAAACTTTGCTTTTCATTGTTTGAGTAAAACTCAAATAGCTGTTGTCTAACTGTGTAAGACTGTATGATAACTTTAAATGTGTAATTTGAGTGTGAATTTAAAAAAAAACAACCATTATTTTATTGAAGAATCACCTGAGCTTCAGCACATAAACATCTTTTCCTCCTGCATACATTCACACATGCCTAGTTCCTGAAACCTGTTTATATAGTATATATGCATTTACTCACATCAGAAAGTAACATTTTAAAGTTTATACCATCAGTAGCTCCTTTATAGATAGATAGATAGATAGATAGATAGATAGATAGATAGATAAATGGTTGCTTGGTAGCTCAGTTGGTTAACACTGCAGCCTCTCTGGGTGGCCTGGTTTCTTTTCACAGGCCAGAAAGCTAACTGGACACACTCTGCATTGGTCCAGGTGTGAGTGTGTGAATAGTTGTTTGTTTTTATCTGTATATGTGTGTGTGTGTGTGCAGGACACTGGAGCAAGCAGCCTCGGTGCCGGTGGTCTATGCCACAGCCTACTACTCCCTGGTGGTCCGTGGAAGGCTTCGCCCCGGTGAAACAGTTCTGATCCACTCAGGGTCGGGGGGAGTTGGTCAAGCGGCCATCGCAATAGCACTCAGCAAGAACTGCAGAGTTTTTACTACAGTGGGTTAGTATGCAGCAGTCATACATACAGTAACAGCTCGAGTGTTCTGTGAGGTATTTTAATTTAATTTCCTATTAGAAGTCATTTTGTCAGTTGTTAAATGTGTTATCCAATTAAAAGCTCAAATCATATTATTATAAATGTAACATATTGCAAGTATTTTGCCCTGATGTTTCACAATTATAAATCATATTAAAATAGAGAAATGGCATTTTCTACAAAACTGCAGCGTGAATGCTAAGGGCTAAATGACTTTGCTGAAATTTGTTGAAGAATAAATTTTGAACAGATCTGTTCAAATTCAAACAAGCAGAAGTGAGGAGAAAATCAGCAAAACCAAAAGCTAAAAACTAAAATTAGCAAAACAACATCTAAAAGCTAAAACTAGCAAAAACGTTCATAAAAGCTAAAATTAACAATACAGTAGCTAAACGATAACATTTGCAAACCCGTAGATGGAAGCTAAAACTTGCAAAACAGTTGCTAAAAGTTTAGAACTTGCCAACCATAGCTAAATGCAATAAATAGCAAAACACAAGCTAAAAGCTAAATTAGCAAAACCATGGATGAAAACTAAAATGAGCAAAACGGTAAAATCTGAAATTAGCTCAACATTAGCTAAAAACTAAAATGACCAAAACCGTACCTTTTTTAAAGCGCAAATGATCAAAACTGATCAGAAAAATGGAGCTAAAAGTTAAAATGAGTAAATTTGTGGTTAAAAGTTAAAATGAGCAAAGCAGTAGTTATAAACTAAATGTTGCAAAACTGTAGCTAAAAGCTCCAATGAACACACTTGTAAATAAAAGCCAAATGTGGCAAGAGTGTAGCTAAATGCTGAAATTGGAAAAAAAAATGTGTCTAAAAGGTAAAATTTGAACAATTGTGGTTAAAGCTAAAATGCTCCAAATGATATCTAAAAGATAAAAGGAGTATAAGAAGACAAAAATAAAGTAAGTATGCTGAAGCTGATTTCAGAGAACAATGTTTTTAATGTATTTAATGTATTAATGTATTTCAATGGGAAAAACTTTGTAGAAAGTATAAAACCTACAAATATTAAAGGCAGCATGCTATTTGCAATCGAGCTGAACGTCTTGATATATATATATATATATATATATATATATATAATATTTCTTTACATATATCTAATGTGAAATATCTGTGTGTTTAAAAAAGGCTCATCAGGGAAGCGGGCCTACCTGCAGCAGAGGTTCCCTCAGCTATCAGCTGAATCCTTTGCGAACTCCAGAGACACCTCTTTTGAGCAGCACGTTCTGCTCCACACGCAGGGCAAAGGTTAGACCCTTCCAGTTTTGTTTTTAGTTTGTTTCTTGTTTTTTTTTAAATAAAAATTCTGTGCTTATTCGCGAGAGCAAATTGTAGCTGCAGTAGTTAGCTGTAGCTCTTCCCGTGCAGCCTGGCACTTCCTGCAGAAATTTTAAAACATTTCTGCCAAAATAATTTTGTAATGTAAAACTGACGGTGATGTAAAAGTAAATCAAAAAGCGTTTGCACGAACTTTTAATAAATTTAGAAGGTTGGAGTTGTTTTAAGATTTATTTGAAGGTGGCCCACTCGGCCTAGCTGTTAGCTAAAAATGAGAAAAAGCAAAAAGTTTAGTTCAGCAGCAATAAAGTGGACTGTTAAAGACAAAAGTTAAGGACAAAACAATACAACAACAGAGAATATATTGGGGCGTTTTAACCTTTATTGTTTCCTGATGTGAATTATTTTGATTTTTCCCCAAATTCCCTTTTTCCCCTAATTGCCATAAAAGGACAGCAACAAGCAGCTAAGTAAGTAAAAGAGAAAAGCTTCTCTCAGAGAGAAGCTGTTCCTCATCTCAGAGGATGTTTTTTTTTTTTGTGCCATCCATTTTGTCATTGAACTGCCAGTTTCCATCGCCAGCATACATTGTCAGGTACTACAGGCGAGTTTAGTCACCTCCAATCATTGCGCTCTACATCACTACATAAAGTACGAACTTGACAAACCAGATTCCCCAGATGATCTGGGATTTCGGGGGCGCTGTTAGGAGCCAGCTGGGTCAAGCCTGGCCTTCTGGATTGTTTAGTTGGGCTTGTAAAAAGGTTTTATGTTAACTTGACCTGCTGGTAGAACAGTTCAAACCCTGAGAAGGTTGCAGCATTTCAGGATTCTGAGTATTAGCTTTTTATGTTGTTTTTCTTTCTTGGCATATTACAATTTTAATCTAATTTGGTGAAATGAACTGTTTTTGATACCACATAATAATTTTGCATTTCATAATGATGACATGCAGAATCACTTGACAGGTAATAGTTTCCATCAAATGACTTTGGGATTCAGCACTTTACTTTTCATACAAAGAATCTTTATTCTTTACGAATTACCATGAAGACCAGAATTCCAAATGTTTGCAGTTTCATGTAAAAGTTTTTTTTCCATGACAGGATCTGTGAACAAGTAATCATTTTGTGTGTGCAGCTCTGATGTACGTAACTCGTGTTTTTGTTTATTTGTCTTTCAAAATACCAAAAACAAAAATCCGCCTCATTTCATTACATTTGAAAACTTTACGTGCCAGTTGTTGTTTTAAATTATAAGATTATTCCCTGAAAATAAATATTGTTCGAAGCTTCATTTGTAACATGTCGTGCATGTTTTAGGTGTGGACGTGGTATTAAACTCTCTAGCCGAGGAGAAGCTGCAGGCTAGTATTCGCTGCACCGCCAGGCATGGACGATTCTTGGAGATTGGCAAATACGACCTTTCCAACAACTCCCCACTGGGTCAGTAGGAAACTTATAGCAGCTCTCATTTTACATCTGGCTCTATATATTTATCACCTGCCACCAGAGGCAAAAAGCTAAAAATGTTTGTCCACATTTGTGTGTTTGCTTGTCTTTATCACATATATTCAACGAGCTACACAACATCTTTGCTTAAAACTTTGGCATTAATGGTTGGAGTCACCACTCCCTGTCTGTTCGCAAAATATCTCATGAACCACTTGACGGATTTTAATTAAACTCCCAGAAAGTAATTATTGGACATACATTTACAACTGATTAGGTTTCGGAGTCAAACCTGATTCAAGATGGCTTCCACAGCAAAGCAGTTTTAGCAAACACAAAAATTACAATATCTCAGTCAGTTTTACAGATATTGAATTAATATCTGGTGTGTTAGAAGCTGAGAGTCATTCTCAACACACGCTCCAAGTCCTAACCTATCTCACAATGTCACATGAAATATGTACTTTAAATAATAGTTATTTCCAAGATTTGACTAACTCGGCTGTAATTTTGTCATTTCTCAACATAAGAATATCTTAAAACCTCTGGCATGAACAGCGGAGGGTGATATGCTTTTAATTAAACTTGCATTTACATAAAAGAAGGCCTTTATTTATTGAGGAAACAGGACACTGGAGATTTAAAATGTTTTTATAAAGTGGAGCCTGTCAGTGAGACAGTTTTGTAAAAATGACTGTTTTGCTGTGTCGATGACTTTGAGTTGGCAGCACCAGTCAACGCTGAAATTCATCATAATGTCTTTTTGTTGTTGTGAACGCTGCAGGCATGGCATTTTTCCTGAAGAACGTGGCCTTCCACGGCATCCTGCTGGATGCTTTGTTCGAGGAAGGAAACAGGGAGTGGGAGGAGGTGTCCCAGCTTTTACAGGAGGGCATCACAACAGGTGTCGTTCAGCCTCTCCAGACCACCGTCTTTAAACGGGACAAAGTTGAGCAGGCATTCAGATACATGGCCCAGGGCAAGCACATCGGGAAAGTCCTTCTGCAGGTTCGTTTACTTTCTGTCTGGGACTGGGTTAGGTCTTTCCCCGTCACAAATGCGTTTTTCGGATTGTCCCGTCACAATAAAAAAGGACAGTAAGAGTCTGCTCTTTCCCCGCAGATCCGCTCTGAGGAGCCGGGCGCAGCCCTTCAGCCTGCCTCCCCTCTGACTCTTCCAGCTATTTGTCGTACTTTCTGTCTGGCGTCTCGCTCCTACATCATCACCGGAGGACTTGGGGGTTTTGGCCTGGAGCTCGCTCAGTGGCTGATTGAACGAGGAGCCAGCAAACTGGTGCTGACGAGTAGATCAGGCATCAGGAACGGTACAACACAAGATTCTAGGCTCAATAAAAAGAAAAAATATGGAATGATGTTGTTTTATTGCAAAATGCAGGCATACAGAAACAGTAAAGCAAATGATCTCAGTTTAAAATTGTGGCATCAAAGGCAGCGGGCGATATGCGTTCCTGCAAGTAATACTAGACCTTTATTATTAATGTGCATTGTTAAATACTTATTATATTTGTTATTCAAGGCCACTTCATATCTTCTTTTAAGAGTGTTGGCATACTGTTTTACTTTGTTTTATTTTTTTTTCAGGGTACCAGGCAAAACGGGTCCATGAGTGGCAGAATCAAGGTGTTCAGGTGTTGGTGTCCTCGAATGACGTCAGCACACTGAAGGGAACAGAGCAGCTAATAGCTGAGGCGTGTACACTGGGCCCAGTGGGAGGTGTCTTTAATCTAGCCATGGTAACTTAACAAACTATTACCTTTTCACAGTTCCACATGTAAAGATTACTCTAAATTAGCAGTATATGTTTGCTGTTTTGGCTATGTTTTGGGTAGTGTGCATGGGTTTGCTCCGATTTCCTCTTACAGTCCAAAAACATACATGTAAGATTGATTGGTGTGATTTAAAATTGGCCCTAGATGTGATAGTGTGTGAGTGCATGGTTATTTGTCTGCATCAACAAAAATAATTATGGATGAAGGTACTCCATTAACTTCCATTCCCCAAAATTGAACTCAAAATGTTCATTTATTTGGCGCTGCCATTTTGTATTTGTGGAGCCAGAGTTTGCGCACAACAGTGTGGGGCTGACCCTCGAGCCAAAGGTTCCTCCTACACAGCTCACTAATAGGCTGTGAAACTGTCAATCACATTGTAACATGATACTTTTTAAAGCCTCAAATAATGAATTACAAATAAGCATATATTTTTTTTAAAAATGCATATTTGAGCTACATGAATCAACAAAAATAAACACCTGAAAATCCTTAATACAAATATAGTTTTAATTTTTGGTCAGGAACATGTTCCACTCATTTACATGAAGGGTGGGACTTTGGAAATGTACTACAGCGAGCAACTAGGAGACGCTCGTCCTTTGTGGCTTCAACTTCTGGTTTCTGGTCCTGTCTCTAGTTATAATGTCTCTCGATGTTTGTCTCTGTGTGACCCTGTGATGGACTGGTGATCTGTCCAGGGTGTCCCCCGCCTCTCGCCCTATAACTGCTGGGGATAAACACCAGCTCCGTGACCTGGAACAGGTTTAAGTGCGTAAAGGAAATGAATGGACAAAGGAATGAGTTTATTTTTACAACCTGGTCTATAGCAGCGATCGATATCTGTCTTTCCTGCATGTGTTATTCTTGTGAGGACTTGTTCTCATGGGTCTTACTTTGTTTCCATTCTAAAGAAAAACTTCAGTAATATGTGTTTCATTGTCAGGTGTTGAAAGATGGAATGTTGGAGAATTTGACTCCTGAGCTTTTCCTTGATGTGAACAAACCGAAGTGTGACGGCACCATGAACCTGGACAAGTGAGACACACATACACACACACACTTACTTTTCTCTGTATCACCCAGTAACTGTAAAGTAGAGAAGCTGTAAAGCTATCTGTAAGCTATCTGTAAAGAAGATTTCTGTGTGTTGATGCAGTTATTTCCATTCTCTCCTCAGGGTGACAAGAAAAACATGTCCAGACCTTAAGTATTTTGTGGCCTTCTCCTCAGTCAGTTGTGGCCGTGGAAACGCTGGACAGAGCAACTATGGTTATGCCAACTCAGTCATGGAACGTGTGTGCGAAAAACGCCGCTATGACGGTTTTCCTGGATTAGCGATCCAATGGGGTGCCATTGGGGATGTGGGTGTTGTGCTGGAGACAATGGGCGGTAATGACATAGTGATCGGTGGTACCTTACCGCAGCGCATCACATCCTGCCTGGAGGTGCTCGACTTCTTCCTGAACCAGCAGCAGCCAGTGATGTCTAGCTTTGTACTGGCAGAGAGGAATGTAGTAAGAAACGAAGCAGGAAACCAGAAAGACTTGGTGGATGCTGTTGCTCACATTCTGGGTGAGGGGAAAAAAAATCAAAGCTAACAATTATGTAAAAATGTTAGGGTTTTTTGTTATTCCCGATCAGAGGGCATAATTTTAATGCTCCTAGAAGAAAACATGCTGATTTGGTAATAGTTATTTAATTCAGTAAGGTTAAGTCATACTGATAACAGCTAATTTGCAGAAATGATGAAAGATGAGTCAAAGAAAGCTGTTCTTATCTCGTTTGTTTTTGTTTCTTGTTTTAAGAAATGCTGAAGTGGAGCTCACATTCTGTCTGTTGTGCCTTTTACCCACAGGTGTACAGGATGTGAGCACTCTAAACCCTGATGCCTCGTTGGCTGACTTGGGCCTGGACTCGTTGATGGGCGTGGAGGTTCGCCAGGCCCTAGAGCGAGACTATGATATTGTCATGGCCATGAGGGAGATCCGCCATCTCACAATTAACAAGCTGCGAGAGCTGTCCAAGAGCAAGCCAGAAGGATCAAATGGTATTAAGAGCGACTGTTTACCTGTTCAAATAATACTTAGTACAGCTAGTTACAGCAGTAAAACTTAAGTATTTGATTTGTCATTTCGTCAATGTAGCATGTGTGATTGAGAGGATTCTGGTAGAGAAAAACTCTAAAGTTTTATAATTTCTTATTGAAGGATACTTTAGTTTTGTGTTACTTTGTAAAACTTGCAAATACAGAAGGAAAAAAATATGTAGATTTTGTCAACCTAATTTCAACTTTCTAGAGTCTCACGAAGCTGCAGCCAAGAAGGATGGCGTTCGCTCTGTGTTGGCGTCTGATGTGACTGAGTTATTAGTCAACCCCGATGGTCCCACGGTGATACCCCTCAACAAGGTTCAGAACCAGGAGAGACCATTGTTCCTGGTCCATCCCATTGAAGGCTCCACTGCTGTGTTTAAGAAGCTCGCCTCCAAGCTCACGATACCTTGTTATGGCTTACAGTGCACCAAAGGTACTTCTGCATACTGTTATATGAGCCTGTAAAATGGTGTACTTTAGTTCACATGACTGTAGCTTGAAACACTATCTCTGACTTTAACTTTGTATCTCAAAAATTGTCATACTCTGAATACTCATTTTTAGTTGTCCAGCACTTTTCAAGCTTGTTTGTTTACACAGATCAGTGTCCAACAAATTTGATTTATTTGTCCTCTTCACTAGCTGCTCCTCTGGACAGCATCCAGTCGTTGGCAGCCTACTATGTGAACTGCATTAAACAGGTTCAAAAGGAAGGGCCGTACAGAATTGGTGGCTACTCTTTCGGTGCATGCGTGGCCTTCGAAATGTGCTCCCAGCTGCAGACCCAACATCGGTCTGTGGAGTACCTGTTCCTGTTTGATGGCTCACACTCCTACGTGGCAGCATACACAAAGGTTAGACAAGACAGCTAATACACCCATGCATCACTGAGTTCACAGTTTGATTTGTTGTTTCTCGTATTCAAACACATCATTTTTTTATTCTTTCAAGCGCAAGGCAGACCAAGTCAGGAAGCGTGAATTGCAACATACATAAAATGAATATGAACTTTTAACAAAGCAGGAACAACCAGATTAAATGAAAAAAGCTCCAACACTGTAGTAAAACCAGCAAAAAAAAACAAAACAACAGTTTCACTCACCACCAATGATTATTTGAAAACAAATGTGCCCTTCTGTCCTTCTGGATGAGTTTTTAATGATTTATCCATGTTTTTCCAACGGTTTTCATGATGATCCCCGCCCTTAGACGACCCTCTGTGTTTATTGTGTATGTTCAGATTTTAGTAAACAGCTAAAGTTCTTATAGCCTCTTAAATCCCACTCCATAAAGCCGAGTGGATCAATCCCAGTTGTAAACTGTTAAAAAAGATCACCTGAACATTTGGACCTCCTACTAACTAAGTCCAGATTTTTATTGATTGAACATTTTGAACAACCACCTATATATATATATATATATATATATATATATATATATA
>NC_051446.1:6930533-6988753 GCF_001649575.2 Kryptolebias marmoratus | reverse complement strand
ACTGCTCCAGTTTGGGGGTGACTGCCCCTAGGGCCCCGATGACCACAGGCACCACTGTGGTCTTTACCTTCCAGGCCTTTTCCAGTTCCTCTCTGAGGCCCTGGTATTTCTCCAGTTTCTCGTGCTCCTTTTTCCTGATGTTGCAATCACTCAGTATTGCTACATCCACCACAACTGCTTTCCTCTGTTGTTTATCCACCATATCCACATATATCCATATATATATATATATATATATATATATATATATATATATAGATCCACCTAATTTTATTGCAGCCTAAGGTGTGGATAACCACTAGTTACACCCCATACATGAATCAGCCAATCTTCATTGGCAAAAACTCTAACTCTGATTGGTTGATCAAATCATTTGTCATTTGTTTTGCTGGTTTGGAGATTCTGACATGAATGCACATCTTTCGGTTGGACAAATTCTGCCCAAAATCTGCACTGTAAAAAAAAACCTGATTGGTTATTTCTTTACCAACAGAAAACAAGCACAAGCATTAGATTATTTCCATTTATTTTGTTAAAATGATTAAAATAAACTATTTAACTTTTTTGTAAATATTATTATTATTATTATTATTAAGTCAACTCAGAGCCTTCTGTAAATATCTGGAAGGTCCTGACACTTCCTGAGTATTTTTTTTTTAATTCATTTCTGAGCAAAGAACTTCATGAAGTGAGACACCTCCTACCACCAGAGCCAGACACCAGCAAATATCTGCTGGAAAGATAATGATTGTAATATTTATTATACAGTTACAATCACCTGCCAACACAGTTATCAGCTCGGGACACCAGCCTTTGTTGGAGCCAGAGAGCTGTATCAGTGAAAGGGCAGTTTGACCTGACCTCAGAATGTGCTCAGACACATACGTATATTACATGACCATCTTGCAGCACATAGTAAAAACAAGTTACCACAATCTAATTTTGCATTCACAGCCACAACTGGAGACTTTTTTATTGACCCTTAAATTTTTGGTGCACATTACACCTGGTTGTTTTTTTTACTTCTTGACCTGAGAAGGACCATTAAAAGCTAATCATGATCTGTGTTTTCTATTACTACATTGTTACACTTTATACCATGTGCTGTTTATTTTTGTAATCATTGGATGTTGAAGGCTAATGCATTGTAGCTGACACAAAAAATGTCCATAATTCAGCCAGTTTTTCAGATATTGAGCTAAAATTTGGTGTGGTAGTAGCTGAGAGTCATCCTCAACACATACTTGAAGCACTAACACATCTCACAGTATCCCATGAGATTGTGCAAATCACAATTTACAAGATTTAACCAATATGGCGAAAACTCTGTTGTTTCAAAATAATCTGAGCGATATTCATTCCTTCGAGGCTTGAATTAGATGTGCATCAAATGAAGATGTAGTTTGTAGAAATATTGACATTAAGTTAACTCGTTTTGTTTTCCAGAGCTACAAAGCTAAACTGACTCCAGGTAACGAATCTGAGGCTGAAATTGAGGCCCTGTGTGCCTTCATCCAGCAGTTCACTGACATCGATTACAAAAAGGTATTCAGCCTCTGAAACAAAGTCACACACAGATAGAAGCCTTTTCCACAAGCTGCTAATAAACTTAAAACAAAATACCTTTAAATGGTTGAAAAGAGTGTCTGTATAAATAATTAAAAGCTCTTTTTCACTAATTGTGAAGACTATAAAATCTTTAAACATAGTGTATTTATCCTTTTTTATCTTTGAAATACTATTATTTAGATTTTTTTACACTTAGTATAATTCTCTGTGTTAAAAAACGATTGTGATTTGAGGTTGATCATTAGACATGGAGAAAAAAGAAAAGACTCTCCAGCTCTATGTGGGCACCATGCTATTTCCTGTACAAGTTTGAAAAAGGGACTAAATAATGGAAGCAATCTGTTCTAATTTCCTTCTCTTAATCTCCAGATTTTGGAGACTCTTGTCCCACTTTCAGACCTGAATGCCCGCGTCAAGGTGGCTGTGGACCTCATCTCCTCAAGTCATAAAAACATCAACCGTGACTCGCTTAGCTTTGCAGCCTCCACTTTTTACTACAAGCTGAAAGCAGCTGATGTCTACGTCCCTGCTACGAAATACCATGGCGATGTTACTCTACTGCGGGCAAAAACCAGCAGTGAATACGAGCAAAACCTGGGAGACGACTACAAACTTAGCGAGGTAACATGCACGTCTTTCTCTGTACATTCATGAGGACAAAATTCACAAAATATTACACACACTGACAGCAGCACCTGTTTTGAAAGACCTCCGGATTTAATTTGATTATGATTCAAAGGGCTGTGATGTGAATAAAAAAACATTATTGATGCATTACAATTGTCTTGAAACTTAACTAACTATGGCTTTTTTAAAATAAATAAACACTGATTTTATTTTGTCATGCCTAATAAAGAGTATAACATATCATAATACCCTATTAATCAATCCATCACTAAAGGCCATCATGTTATAACATCAACTATTATTTACAGACATATATATTCTTCAGGGTTGAATGAAGAAACGATATAAAAGATGTGAAAACTTACAGCTTTACTGCAGCATGTGTCTGCTATCGTAATCCCACTGTGTCAGACAGCATCACACAGTAACTACTCTGCTGACTTTCCTAAAGTGGCAGCACAGAGTAACAGATTTTTGATATTTAAAAATAAATTCAGAAACCTCTATGACTGCGATGCGACACAACTAAAATTAGATCATGACCCCCACCCCTCTGGGAACAAGTCCATTGATACGAATTACTAGACATTACAGGGGTGACCTGAAGTCAGACCCTGTGGCTTCCTAAGAGTAACACCGGTGTGTCTCTCTACATCATTGGTCCTCTCCCTTCGGTGCTGCTATAAGTGCTCCCGACAGTCATCTGTGTGCAGAAGCACGATTCATCACTGATCATGGTACAACACCGCTCATCATCCGTCCACGCCTCCTGGTTCCAGCAATATTCCAAACGCAGCCGTCGCCGGGCTCTGCTGGTGTTGTTGTCGGCCTGCACCTGGGCGCCTGTTGTCCTGCCGATGTCAATCAGTGAAACACGGTGTGGGGTGAGACAGGGTGTTGTGAAGAGTTTTAACACCTGTGTGTGGTTAGAAGATAACAGATGTCATGGGGTTCTGTAATGTTTGGCACACAGTACAGCGATCCTCCCTTGGTGCTGCGTGCCTTTAGAGACCAGAAAGTTCAAAATGTGTCTGGGTGTCCTCACCTACCACAGGGTTCCAACATCTGTTCGCCCCACATGCCAGACATACAGTCCTGCTCACCATTATTGGCACCCATGAAGTTTAAGTACATATAATGGAATATTTACTGAAGGAAATTCATCAAGTGAAACAACATTTTATTGCTGATAGCTTGTGCTTGATGCAAAACAGCAAATGATCAAAAACATTTAAAAAGATAAACATTATGAGGAAAACAAAGAAAATGCCAATGGTATTGGCACCCTTTGCTGCAAATTAATATGAAAACCCAATTCGGCTCACCTGTTGCAAATCACACATAAAGATCACTTGTGATGGACTGCCTCCACACATATGACATGAATTAACCAATGAATGATCATAAAGATATTTACTCAGCTATGCAAATCATGAAGGGGTGCCAATAATGGTGAGCAGGACTGTAGGTGAGCCCCATCAAACTCAGTGTTTAATTCCCTGGTGCATTACTCTTTTAATATAAGCCAGCCTGCACCGTGTTGAGTTCTGCTCAGTTTTCGCGAGCTGGTTAAAATGATCACGTGGATTCCTCCTGTGTTTGAAGTCTTACCTGGCTCTGTCTTGAATGTCTTTGCTCAGGTTTGCGATGGAAACGTGTCAGTTCACACCATCGAGGGAGACCACCGCTCTCTTCTGGAGGCTGAGGGAGTGGAGTCTATCAGCAGCATCGTTTACGAGTCATTGGTCCGGCTGCAGGTCACGTCAAGGGAAAGCTAAAGATGGCGCAGAATCTTCTCTGATCCAGGATCTGCAGATTTAACCCATTTTTATCCAGTGAGGATCAAGTCAAAGCTCATTCTAACTGAAAGGTGTAGCAGCTTTTCTAATCTCAGTAGTTACTGAAGTGATAAAAAACCGTGTTTGTAATAGATTTATGTTTATTAAAGTTTGTCTGTTCGTTCTAAATAAGGTGTTAGTTACACATAATGTTACGATTTATTATTTTATTATAACATGTTTTTCCTTTTAAATCATTTATCGTTCTAGAGTCAGCTGTAGGCAGGTATACATACATGTCTGTTTCTTTTTAAGCAATACAACACTGGAAGTATTCATATTTAATGAATTTGTTATGGATGAAAAACGAAAAAGAAAACAAAATAGGAGCTCCTCCCTAATACAATACAATCAGTTGGTTGATGAATTTATTTTGGTTGACATTTGTTTTAGCCTGAACCACTTGATAAAGGAGACCATACTGAAATTTTAACCGGACAAACCGATTTATTATTAATGATTGATAAAACAAAATATCAGCGTTTGTTGTGGCTGTTTACTTGAACATAGTTGTAGCAAAATGTCTTTCTCAGAAGAGACTAATAGTTTACACCTGTTCAGCCAACATGAGTAACTCGTTAAACAAGAAATACTAACCAGACACCTATAGGTTTAGTTGGTTTTTTTTATAAACTTGACAGACTTAACTGAAATATAATTTATTTAGTGGCTTGCGTGATCATAATCTGATATTAATAGCAAGAACACTGACAAAAATCCTGTTAAATAATTTCACAATTTTTTTTCCAGACTGACTTGAAATTCCTTAAAAAGCTTTTCTTGAACTTGAGAGTGAATTAATGAAAGTCAAATGGAATGAGGTCTTAAAAAATGTTGTTATAAATTAAAATGCAGCTGGTGTCCTGTTCAAATTCAGTTTATCAATCTACTAAAACTTCTCACCGAACAATACAAGTCCCTTTATCAGAACTTTAAAATAGATTCAGACTTCTTTTTTTTCTCCAAGTCCCTGGAATCAACTCTTAGAAACAAGAAAACAATCACATCATAAAAGAAATACTGTACATGCTGTGTTCTTGGGTCTCAAAATGTGTGTAATACAGTAAAAAAAACTTAAAATTTAAATTATCCTATATATCACTACCATAGTTTTATTTATAACTAAAGTATCTGCCTGTTGTGATTGATAATATGAAGTCTCTTTATGAAAATTAAATCAGGAATCCCACAGGGAGTTATTTTAAGCCCTATCTTTTTTATCTCGTACTTTAAAGACCATCCAGTTGGGAGTCCTGATCTTGGTGTACGACTGTACGCTGATGACACCATAGTTTATATTTCTGGTCAAATTTGTGACGCTGTTGCAGAAGATCTAATCTCAAATTTGGAAAATGTTTCCGTGTGCCTCATTCTTCTCTCTAAATACTGAGAAAAGAACAAGTATCTGTTTTTATTAAAAGCTTTCTGTAGCAGCAGGGACAATCCTATACTCTTACCAACACTTTAAAAGCCACAGTAAAATTATTTCGAAAATGAAAAGTATTACTTTTAATTGTTATGATAAACCTTTGAACATTCAACTGTTTTTTTTTTTTAATTCAGTATATTTTAGCATTTGTCTAATGATTTTTCTGCCTGCTCTCAGGCCAACCAAGCTACAATAAAATCAGAGGAGTCTTTTTACAAAAGAGCATTAATGATTCCTGATAAAATGCTACATTTTCAATTAAAAATAACATTTTTGTTGATTTTGGTGCGTCAAGTTCCTATTTAAATGTTTAAATTGACTTGTTTCTCCACCTTTTTAAAACTATTTTGTAAAAACATTTTTGTTCTCTGAAAGAAGTGAAGATTTGGAACAAACCACTCATCTGAAATTTACTGCAAACTAACCTTTTTATAAAAAGCTGCTAAAACATAGTTAATTCAACAACAAGCTTTTATTCATGTGTAGTTTTTTTTTAAACCCATTGTGTTTTATATGTATATCTTTGTATTGCACATTTAACCTAATAGCAAAATTTCTTTTAATTTTAGTTTGGTTTCAACTTTTTCAGTTTCCTAGAAGCACCTTTAGGAAGAAGTGTCTAATTAGCCCTTTTCCTGTTACAGACAGTAGTTCTGTCCCAAATAAAACCGACCTGTAAAATAATAATAGGAAGTAAAAGAAACAGAAAATCATCTAAACGACAAAAACATCTTAACGTAGTTCAGACACCACAGCAATGCAGATTGGAAACAGCTTAGCTCTGATTAAACTCAAGCTACACTGAAATTGATTCCCATTTAGTGGCTGACGTTCATGTAGAAACACGTTTGGTATGATTAGCTTGTGTAAAAGGTGGCGAAGTAGCCTTTTCGATACCGATTGAAGACGAGTTTCTCCAAACCCACCATTTAAAACATCGGAACTATCCCTTTGTTTCACTTTCCAAACAGTTTCTTGACTTCAAACATCTATTAAGTTTCAGAACTGCATTGCTGTGATGCTGTTTTTCAGTCCTTTAAACCTCCTCCGTGGTGGAGCCCCATGTGTTAGGTCCACCTTGTTTACACAAATAATATCAAAAGAATCACCGTCTGTATGTAGCATGTAATCAAAAGTCGTAAACGACTGTTGTGTGCGAACGATTGAACCGTCTTTGTTGTGGGACTTTGTCTGGTTAAAAAAAAAAAAAATCTCCCACACCCGCACCTTGTGTCTTCATATCCTGTCCTCTGAGACCTTTAATCTGGTCAGTGAAGAGCGATTGCAATGAGAAGAAGTGAAAACGTGTTTCTTTTGCTTCCGTAGTGTGTACGATAACTTTAATTAAGATTAATAAAGACCTCCCAGCAATCAACTCCATGACTGTTGGTTTTATTTTCACGAGTCAGTCAAATGTCAATGTTACAGAAGAGTAAATGCAGAAGGCAGGTTGTGTAAAAAACTTTTTTAAACCCTGTGTTTCAGACTCTGAATCATTTTAAGGAAAAGAATGTTGTTTTATTCTTCAATACTGACATTGTAGTTGTAATTAAACAAAGCAAGGTGAAAGCACCATGATGATAAAGGTTAGATGAGGATAGAAGATCAAAGAAAGAAAAACCCACTAAGGTCAGTGAGACGTAGCAGCCCGAAGCAGCTGTAACATCAGGAAGAAAAGAAAAAATTCACTTGTACTACCACAAGTTGTCTATTGTTTAGCCTTGCTTTAGACATACTCAGCTAGAGAAACTGCATTTTCTGCAAAAATGCTGAGTGCTGACTGACTTTGCTGAAGAAGCTGAAACTAAAAGAAGCAGAACTTTAGTCAAAAATTCAAAAGAGCAAAATGCTAAGCATAGCAAAAGACTGGCTAATTGTATCAAAAGGCTAGCTATAAAAATAAAAGTAACTAACTAAAAGCTAAAAATAGCAAAAGGCTAGCTGGCTAAAACTAGAATGGTAACTAAAAGTTGCATAAGAGGAAGAATGGCAAGTGTGCTAAAGCAAATGTCAAAGAAAATGTTTTCTGAAAGAACTGAGATCTCAATGTGGGGAAATGTTCGTAAATAAAGTTAATGTTTTGAAAAGTCCTCGTTGTCGTGGCTGTCTCTTGTTAACCAGGATGAAAATGATTGTGGCTCCTTTGGTGACTGAAGACTCCCAGTCTGGATGTGCAGACTTTTCCACAACCTGCAGGTGGTAGTTGTAGGACATCTTGATAAAAAAAAAAGTCCAAAAGTTCCAAAAACCAAAGGTCACAACAAGCATCTTGAATGAGCTGAATGTTAGGATATACCGATGGCTAAAATAGTGAAGTATGCAGAAGTCGTCAGATCGAAAGAGAAAACGTCAAAAAAATAAAAAGGAAATTAATAGTGTGAATGCTGAACCAGCATTTATATAATAAACGTCAGCTGGTGGGGATATGAGAGGTAGGGTTCACTAGTTCATCACAGGGCCAACATCAACATGTGCACTCTGACCAAAGGCAAATTCAAAATCCAAATCTTTTTCTTGCAACACCCGCTCTGATCATCGCGCCTTGAACTCTGGCTCACCGTGCTGTCCAGTAAAAGTTGGCTAAACTCAGTAATAATTATAAATTGTACCCAAAGCAAGAAAAGCATGAGGTCAAATTATAGATATTTTTACTTTACCCATTATTTATTTCATTTTCAGAAATTTACAGTATATGCAATGACAGTACAATAAAAAAAATTTACATTTTGGTGAAATAGCAAAGCTTACTACAACAGATTTCTTTTTTTTATTCATAAAGATGAAAAATTGACAAAAAAAAAACAAACCTCTAGTGTAATGCTCTGACATGGTCCAAGCAAATAAAAAAAAAACATGTCTGAAGGAGGACATATTAGGCCAGTAATGTGACGATGTATGATCAGTAAACCACCTCTGAGTTTAAAACTAACATCTTTGCAAATGAAGTGATAGCAATCAGTTGTACATTTAACCAAAGCCTAAATGCCCCACTAACAGTTCACATCTAAAGAAAGACTTGTGTTTTGTAGGTCATTCAAAGCTCTTTATATGTATTTGATAAAGTCATAATGCGCTCTTATCATTGAACTGCCTCCACTGAACACAATAAGCTGTGGTCGAATCCAAACAATGTGTTTTTTTTATCTACAGTTAAGGATCAAATTACAGAAAGCATGAGCCAACAGATATGGGATGTCGTAGTAAAAAGCAACATTCAAATATTTTAAGCCACCAAGACTCATCTCCTGGCTCTTAAATGTCTGTTAAATGTGTAAGTTATCATTCACAAATGGAAGATACGGTAAGTTAAAAGAATGAAGTGTCTGAAGAAAAGGCCCCGGCCAGTCTGAATTCGTCCTTCATCAACACGCAGAAGAGCCTTTGAGGCAGAGCCTTGGAGTACGGCGCTGGTCGGGGAACACAGGTCCGCAGCAGAACCTCTCGGCCCGCTGGAGGCGGGAAGTCTGGGACTTTCCTACTTTCACCGGACGACTTCCTGTCCGGCTCCAAATCTTCATCCAGAGGAGACAGAAGAGCCGCCTGGGGACAAAAACAATGTGCCAAATTAAAACCGGGAAAGACAGATTTCTGATATATTTTAAGTGTATACCCATGTTACCTATGAATAGGAACTACTCTTAAAAAACAATTTTAAAAAATCCATACATTCAGCAGCATCAAACTCAAAGCCTGAGGGTCAGATCCACAGTGTGCTACAACAATATCCATACATTATGTGAACAAAAGTATTTGGACACATGTTAATTGTTGAATTCAGGTTTTTCAGTCAAGGCTTTTGCTAGACCACTCATCTTCAGCTGACTAACACATTTTAGACATTTTTATTCTAACTAGAGATAGGACAGGAAGCTGGAAGTTGAAGCCATAGAGGGTGTGGTGTACCCCCCCGGTGAATGTCTGTAGTACGATTTGCTCCTCTGTGTAAATCAATTGGACAGTTTCCTGATTAAAAATCAGAACGTCGGGCACCGAGCCCTGACCTCAACCCCATAGAGTGCCTTTGAGATGAACTGGAACAAACCTTCTTGTCCAACATCAGTTCCTGACCTCATTAATACTCTACAGGATGAAAGGGAAGGGAGGATTTTCATTTTTTTTTTTTTGTGGTCCTTCAGATCAGTAGGATCTAACTCGTAATGGACAGCACAAGTCAGTAGTTTGGATGCACTTATTCATCCAAAATTAACTTCTGTCGCAAAAACGATCTGTCAGGCTTTAATAGTCGTACTAATGATTTCATCTTTTTGTTTTAACAGAAGCGAGGTGGAAGCAGAATCAAGCAAATATGGTTTTAAACATTTAGTAAGGGCAAGAATGTAGAATCACTTTGCGATCATTGTCCAGAAGATTCTTCCTTTGATGGAGATGTCAACATGCTAGTGGAATGTAAGTTAAAGCTTTCTGCTCTCTGATTATAATCACTTGTTGGAAAAAGAATATGAGCTTGTGTGTGTGTGTGTGTGTGTGTCTGCTTTACCCGCTGAGCACTAGAAAACAGCCTGTGGATGATTCTTCCAATAAGGCCCTGGCCAGCTCCGATTACCACAACCTCTGGTTCTTCAAGCAGGGAGCTTACAAACCTGTAAATAAATAAATGACATTGAAATTTGTTAAATAAAACAAAGGAAACAATTTACACACAAATGTCAAATTTTGCTGTCGAACTTCCAGATGTGTCTCGTTCGATTTTCTGTGATAGTGATACTGAGACTTCTAGCATGAAGGGACCCCTTCTTTTAAGACCTCTAACCTAAACTCGTCTTTCCAGCAACTATTCCGTCTTAAAGATCCTTCTGTTATGACTGAATTCTTGGTATTGTCTGGATAAATTGTTTACTAAGGCTTCACAAACTCAGCAGTTACACTTCTAAAAGTCTATAGATAAACAAACGTAACATATGCAGAGATTAAATTGATGTTTTAATTGTGAAATCTTTCGAAATGTGTTGAAAAAATATTGATGATTTATTTGTTCATTTATCTGATAAGAAATTAGTCAAACGGTTTAACACATTTTATTACTTTGTCATTACAGGAGACAGTCCAGTGATGCTGCTAAAAGAACCTCTTTTGAACAGGAAAAGATAAGCTGTCTGTACAGACGCTCAAGTTTCTGACCTTATCAGATACTTGAATGGTTGATGGTTATTTGACGTCTTTCACTTTCGATAAAACAAGGACCTTGGCTCGTTCTCGGTTGTTTTTAGTCAGTTTGTCTTTGCTTATCTTTGTCTGGTCGTATTTTGTTTTACCTAAGTTGAAAGCGTACATTTTGTCTAGAGTTTTTTTTTGCAAGGTACAGAAGTAAAAAAAACCTCAGAAAAGTTAACAAGAACCATTTCTAACTTTAGGCGACAAGTCCAGTTAAAGAACCGCTCATCCATCAGCTGAGGAGTATCCGACCACTTCTCAAAGCCATCGCCACAATTTCTGGTGACCTGACCGCCGATAATCAGTGAACTTTTCAGCCTCAACCTGCCTCCTCTCCATGGTTATGCTGAGGACCAATCAACCTCTTCAGCCTATCTTTTCCAAACTAATCTGACAATCTGGCAGAATTATTAACATTCTTCTGACCTAAATTCCAAAGTGAAAGACTTCTCAAATGGACTAAACCGTTTAAAGTCATGCACATGCAGATCCTGATATCAAACATTCTGTTTAAAAGATTCTCATGTTTTAATTTATAATCAGTCTTTCTTCAGATCATAAAGGTTCATTCTTGCTTCCATAGCGTTATCCTTGTTAAATCATTTTAAAGTGAATATAACGGTTTGAATGAATAATTCAGAGTATTTCCCTAATACTAAAACTTATAAACTTCCCAAGTTCTCAGTGGTAATTTTTTGTTGTTGTGCTGATTTAGCTTTTTTTTTAAATTTATTTATTTTAATTTTGTAATAAACCGCTTTGTTGTTTAACCCTCAGTGGGATATTGCTATTGACATCCATTGCCTCCGTCTTATCAACATTGATTTTAGAGCCAGAAAAATAGACTTCTTTAAAGTCCAAAACCTTTGTTAATCCGATTTAGGACACAATGAGTGAGAAGTTAACAAAAATGTTAATAGGCCTGCAGGAGCTCTGAAATATCCGTCTTTACTCCATCTTGCTCACTAGCACCCCTCGTGCCCCCTTCTAACGAGAGCTTAAACAGTAGTAAGAGTAAGCACACCCGTCTTACATCGTCCTGCTACAGACTATAAATGGAAGAGGGCAGTTTATGCTGTTTAAACGGAGGAGTTCGAGTATCTCAGAGTCCTTTTCACGAGTGAAGCCAGGATGGAGCTGGAAACGAAGCAACGGATCGAGACTTTGTCCTTAGTAATGAGGAAGTTGCTCTGGTTTGTCGTGGTGAGGAAGGAGCTGAACCGAAAGCTGAAGCTCTTGATTTACTGGCCTCACCTATGTTCATGACACATGGATCATAACCAAAAGAACGAGATCCCAGATACGAGCTGCTGCAATGAGCTTCCTGTGTAAGGTGGCTGGGATCAGATAAAGAGAAGAGCTCTGTCATCCAGGAGGAGCTCGGAGTAGAGCTTCTGCTCCCCTGAAGAAGTCAGCTGAGGTGGTTCATGCATCTGATTAGGATGCCTCCTTTGTGCCTCCCCCTGGAGGTGTTTGGAGCACTCAGAGGCAGACCCTAATCTTAAGGGATTATATATTCTCTCTGGCTTGGGAATCCTTTGGTATCCTCCTGGAGGATCTGATCTTTATTTAGGCTCAAATAATTTTTCATGCCTTTAAAATTAAAGCACAAATGAATGAATGAAAGGACTAAAAAAATAACAGGTTGCGTCACAAATAGTTATGAATCCTTTGTTGAGTGTAGGTGCTTTTGCAGACCTTTATAGGAGGAGATAAATCCAAACATTTGATTGAAAAGATTTTTTTCTTCTTAACTGTAGAAAAAGTAAAAATGATGCGTAACTTACTTCTCCAGCTCATCTGTGGCATCTCCATGATCATCTTCATTAACAGCAAACTTGGCCCTGAGGGAACGAGCTCTGGTGATGACTGTCTCCATTTCCACCAACTGCTTAATGAAATCCTGAAAGAAAAGAAAAGCAGAAAAGATGGAAAAGCAGCAAGAAGAGGTTCACAGAAATCAGTTGGGAGCTGAAAGTAGCAGGAACCAGTTTACACCAGCTGCCATGTTGTATTTTTGGAACCAGAGTCTAACACTAATGATGTGAGGCTTTAAGTCCAGCCTACTCCCCTGCACACGGTTATGGTGTTACATGAGCTTTCTTTTAGCATGAAATAACTAATTACAGCTAAACCAATTAGAAACATTATTATTTGAATATCATTTGTTTGGTGTGAGCTTAATAAAATAAATGAAAAATCACCTTTTTAACTTAAAAATAGGAGACTTTCTTAGCATAAGTGATTCACAACCAAGGAGCCTCAGTGCCTCAATTCTTTACATGGGTAAGTGGTAATCGCAGCAGCAGCTAGCTGTAACACTTCCAGTGCAGCATGAGCAACTATTAGCAGGAACATCATAACATTTCTGCTGGAATATCTGTCAGGGCTATTGAACTTCTGTTACAATTGGGCCAAATATATAAATTACTGTGAGTTGGAGGGCCATAGACAATAATTATGGACTGCTGCTGAAAGATGAAGTGTGTCTGTCTGTTACCAAAATATTTCATAAATCACAGGATGAACTTTAATAAGACTCCCAGAAAGTCATCAATGCATGTAAGTCAACCTGATTTAACACAGACTCTACATCCAACTGACTTTAACACATAAATGGCTGTAGCTCAGTCAGTTAAACAGATACTGATTAAACATTTTGTGTGGTGGTGTCCAAGACTGATCCCCAACAGATGTTCTGAGCTCCAACAGACAAGATCTTTGTTTGCCTAATGACAAAGGCAGACTTCTGCCAGCTCATTATAAGGCTCAAGGTATAGAAGTAATTCTGATTAGTATATTATTAGCATTATATTCAGACAAAGCAGTATGGGATTCTGGCAACTTCGTGGGGTCCAACATTTTATATTGGACCTGATCGAGCCTGTGGGCTACTTGTTGAATAGGCCTGACCTATGTAATGTAAATCTGGTGGCAACGTGAAGGTTTATAAAACAACAAGGAGTTCATTTAAAGTGGCAGCGATCCACTTTGCTCTTGGCCTCGCTCAGACTAGCTGTTGACTCGTCAGTCTGGTTCTCAGGTCATTCAAAGAGCTATTGTAATGGCAAAATTTACTATAGGGTAACACCTGTTGTTTATAAGTCCTGATAATGTTATGACTTCTGTTCCAAGTCCCATGGGTTCTCACAGAATGAACTTGTTTATAGAAGTGATGTTGAATTTTCTTCCCTTGGGAACCAGACTGACTTGCCTTTCCCTAACTCCTCCTTCTGGTCCAGTATTTCAATATCTTTAATAAAAGCACCTGTGTTGACTTGGGGGGCGAGAGCTTTGATTCGGAGCTTCCCTGTTCAGACCTGGGACTCTGATATTGATTGTTCATTGTCTTTAATGCTCTCTATATTCTGTGCACATTATATAAATAAACCTGCTTGAGTGATTTCATCTAACGGTGCCTGGAAATTCATTTATTGCTGCCACAACAATATCTACAGCAGGTAAGACATTAGTTGTTTGTAACCGTCCCACAGAACCCCACTTGGAAAAAAACCTTTAGCGGTCACTGACCTCTAACTTCTTGTAGTCGTAGTTGACACTGTGCAGCAGCTTGTTGGCTTGACTTGTAGCTTGCTGAATGTCTTTTTCAACTGATGTAGTGTTCCCTTTTGAGTCTGTTAGAAAGAAAATAAATGAAAAAGAAAGAAAGGAGACATGAACAACACAGACTGAATGAATCATCTGAAAATAGGTGATCAGAGTAGGAGGAATACTTGTAACAGGAATACTCATAACCTTTTCAGAACTTCACTCAGAAATAGTTCTTCACACAGGATAATCATTTCCCTTTTTTGGTTACATATTTTCCATTTTGTTGTTTAATATATTTATAGTTTGAAGGAAACTGTAGTTGGACAAACTTAAGGCAAACTACCTTTTAACACAAAACTTACTGAGTGAGTTGTCTTGTATTCGCTTTTCCTGCTAAAACAAAGTCTCAGATAGTTTTATTTCTTTTTTGAGTCAGAAACGTAGTCTACGAACAACTGTTGGATCGCAGCTGCTGCGCAAATCCATCAGTAAGAGCAACAATAGCTGGTATTAGGCAGAACTTCAAGACTTGTTATAAAAACGTATGAGTTCAACACCCTCTTTCGGTACATTAGTACAAAAAAATTGATTTTCGCGAAAAAGTCCAAACTAACTTTTGTACAAGGCTGTAAAGTTGTGAATTTCTTTTCCTCCAGTAGATATTAAGACCGGAGTGGCTTTTAAAGAATGCTAAACAAAAGTCCAAATAATTCAAAAAACTGAAACATTACTGAGATTTAGAAAACCTTCTTTTGTTGTTGCTTCATCTTCACAGCCATTCCAGAAATGATGGAAATCAGGCAGATATTCTGTCAACAAATTTAGGAAGCAAAAAAAAAAAAAAAAAAGTCTCACCTTCCTGTTTCAACTTCTGAATAGCAGCATGGAGCAAACAGGGGAGCAAATGACGAGCCAGGTCACCAGGTTTCTGCATCGCCAAGTAATGAAACACCTAAACACACACACAAATTAGTTTCCACTCGGCTTGTTTTCAGCAACACTGTTTTGGCTGGCAGGCTTTGTGAATTAAATGGATGCACAAAATTATTATTAGTATTGCAAAAGTTATGAAGTCCTTTGGTGGATTCATGCCTCAGTGTACTGGATTAAAATTCATCGAAACTGAACTGGAGTGTATGCAAGTAGCTTTGAATGGGGCCCGTTATTTTTTGTTATAAAATGGCACCGTGTGAATAACTAAATTGAATTATAACAGCTAAATTAAAAAACAAGTAATTCTTGGGCTGTGCAGGGTTTTTAAAAAAGCATTTTAAGTCATCATCATTTTCAGAATCAGAGGTACTGGAACATGGAAATAAGTGACATATGCAGATCTGAGGTCAGGACTCTGAAAAACTGATTTGAATGATGACAAATAAAACTTCTTTTGATTCGTAACTTCCTAATTAATTGATTTTCCTACGGGGCGGCAGTGGCTCAGGAAGTAAGGGTTCGTCCTGTAACCGGAGGATTGCTGATTCAAGGCCCTGCTCTGTCAGTCTCAGCCGTTGTGTCCTTGGGTAAGACACTTCACCCGCCTTGCCTACTGGTGGTGGTCAGAGGGCTCGGTGGCGCCGGTGTGATGGCAGCCTCACTTCTGTCAGCCCGCCCCAGGGCAGCTGTGGCTACAATGTAGCTTATATGAATGTGTGAAAGTGCTTTGGGGTCATTGGACTAGATAAAGCGCTATACAAGTGCAAGCCATTTACCATTTAATTTCTAGTGTCAACTATCACTCTATTGTTCGTTGATTGCTAAACAAATACCTTTTCTGCCTCCTTAGTGTCATCAAAGAGTCTCCTCTGGCGGCGTGCAGGTGTAACCCTGGCTATGTCCCATGCCTCCACCCACATGTTGCCTGGGATTTTCATTCTTGCACTCAGCTCTCCGGTCACAACTTTATTCCCCTTTTCATCGACCTCCTCCTTCTCTACGTAATCCCTTGGCGAGTACCAGCGCACAAAGTCCTCCAG
The DNA here is from genome assembly GCF_001649575.2 of Kryptolebias marmoratus. Lineage (NCBI taxonomy): Eukaryota > Metazoa > Chordata > Actinopteri > Cyprinodontiformes > Rivulidae > Kryptolebias > Kryptolebias marmoratus. The sequence continues at coordinate 6,972,593 of NC_051446.1, read as the reverse complement.
AACACAACCAGGGTTGGCTGCCTGTGAAGGGAGAAGAAAAGTTTCATGAACAGCTCTCATGGCTGAGGGGAGGAAACAGGATTCAGCTCAGTGATGCTCCTTTTTGTATCATTTGATGCGCTCAAATCTATCAATGTGTTTTCTGATAGGTAAAAAGCCAGCAGCAGCTTTTCTTCCAGATTGTTTCCTTCATGTTTTTTTAAGGACGTTAAGTTGCTGCTGTGTCTTTAATAAAGTTGCAGTTGTGTTTATAAACTAGGAGAGTTTGTTTATTGTGATTATTCCCAACACTATAAAGTAATGTGAGAAATCACATGTTCCTGCTGAATACCTTTGTGGCCAGATACTGATGAAATCCTGGAAATTGTACACATTTTGCGTGGCAGAACTCAACATATTTTAATAGCTTGTACCACCAACTCATAGTTTAGTTTACACGAAGCTACAACGATGGCATGTTTTTGAGAAAATGCAGCGTAGATGCTGAGTGTTGAATGACTTTACTGAAATTTGTTGAAGAATAAATTGTTAGAGTTAAAACAAGCTAAAAGCTAAATCTGCAAAACCAAAGCTGAACACTTAATGGAGCAAAGCTGAAGTTCAACACTAATATTAGAAAAACTGTAGCTAACAGCTAAACTTAGCAAGAAAGTAGCTACAAGCTAAAAGTAGCATATAAAGACAAAAACAGAGCCGGTATGTTGAAGTAGATTTCAGAGAAGAATGTTTTTGAAGGAACCGATGGGATAATGTGTTTCTTTGGGGAAAGGTTTTGTAAATAAAATAAATAAACTATTTCTTCCCGGCCTTGCAGTTTGACAAGAACTGCAGGTAAATGTCTGCAAAGTGTTGGTGCGCCTGTCTTACCTTGAAAGACTCCATGTCTGAAACCAGGCATGCACTCTGCATCCGAGCACGGAGGTGAGTCCCTTCTGCTGATGTGCCAAGTTTGGCCAGAATTTCGGACTGTTCTTCCAGCTGATCCTCTGTCATGGGAGCAGGTTCCTAAGAATGAAGCACAAACACCAACTAATCATCACCTGCAGCACAAGGCAAAGGGGCAATACAATTAGCTAATGTAGCGTTCCGTTGATTTTTATTAGTGACAATGCATAAGCATTAAAACTACCATCATTACTATTCAGCTTAAAATTTAATTAAATGTTTCCATCCCAATTTTTAGCTCACCATTTCTCTTTTTTGGTAGTTAGAAACCCTGCCATAAAAACACTCGGCTCAGGAATAGTGTGCTCAGACTTCTGGTAGCAGTACATCACACAGTGAAGACAAAATTGACAAAAAAGTCAAATAAATTATGAAATTTATTAAATCTGTGGTAAAACCTAGTCCTCTCTGGAGTTCCACAGCTCAGACATGCTTCACAGCTGAAACATCATTTAAAGTAAAAGAGGGTCACAGAAAGTGAGATTTAACATGACTGAACTGGCATTTTGATGTCTTTAAAGCTTATTACTCAATTACAGTTTAAGTTTTACGATTTTGGGAAATTATGTTCAACTTGAGTGAGATGATGTCACACACTAACTTTTAAGCTGTCTGAATTTTCCAACACTTTCTTATTTTCACAGTGCTGTACAGTTTATACATCAAAACATTAGCATTTTGTCTGATTATTACTAAAGTAGTTTCTAAATTATTTATGGACTTTACAGAAGAAAGCTGATGGAAGAGCAGGAGCTGCACCGACAGCCTTCAAAGTTTCTTCATAAATTCACTCTAATCCCCCTAAAGACTTACAGAAGAGTGTTAATCAGTGAGACAGAGACAATATACCTGAGTTACAGGAACATAAAGAGGCTCTGCAGAGTTTAGCAGAGTCATGTTGTTGTAGGGGTGCAGCCTGCCTTCTGCTTTGCCTTTACCGCCTTCCTTTCCCCCCTCAGACTGTGAAGCCTCCATCTCCTCCTGGTCACTTAAGCACTCGAAGAACTCTTCCTCGCTGTCACTTGCTGAATCCCGGAGCTTCCCCTGAGACACCTCTCTTGTTGAACCGGACACAGCTCCTTTTCCTTTGTCCTTGCACCCCTCCCTGTGAGCTTCGTCTCTGGCCCTCTTCCTCTCAATACAGCAGTTCAGCATCTAAAAACCAACAACGTTCGCTTTTAGACACAGACAAATGAACAAAGGTGTAATCCTCTTCTCATTACTGTCCATTATTATTATATTATTGTGACTTACAGTTTTCTAGAAAAGATACAACCGTTCGTGTATTTTTCTGTTGATCGTCCAACAAGCAACAAAAACAAAAGTAAAATGGATAAAAAATGAGATCATTCCTGAGCAGAAACAGAAGCGTGATTTTTTTTCCCCCCATATTTTGAGACTGTAGAGTTGTGACGAGACTAGAAAGCCTAAAAATGCATCCAAAAGGAAATAGAAAATAAAGGTTTTACAGGCAGCCTGTGGTCTTAGTGTGACTTGCCACCTGCCAAAGGAGGTACAATCTGATGAGTCATCCAAAGAGGCTTTTACACTGAAACTACCATGCTGGATGGAGGAGGTTTGACAGGACGTAAACAGGGTCCACCTCCACTGAGAATGGTTATTTCTGGAATTTCAAACGGTCTTCAAAATATAGATAGCACTGTTTCTGTGTCTGTTAATGTGCAATGGATCATTGTGTAAAATCAGTAAGATGTAATAAACAGACTGTCTCTTATTATAGCTAGAGGTCCAAGTCTGAGAAAAAAAAGGAGAGAGAAATGCAGAGATGAAGCAGCTGAATCTTCCCTTTTATTAATTTATAACAAAGGATGGAAAAATATACAGTGTGTTCCACACATGTTGTCTATTTTCCAACCATCCATCTTTCTCTACTCGGATCACGAATGCAACAGGCCCAAGAGGATATATATCTCTTCCAGTGAGTTCTGGGTCTGGCCCGGGGTCTCCTCCCGGTGGGTCATGTTCATGCCTGAACCACCTCAGTAGTTGCAGATGGACCAATGATTTGGGAACGTTGCCTTTAAGCTCAGCTGCTTCACCAAACCAGAACGAGGCGGTGCGCTTGTTGCCTCGTTTATATTTTGCCTTTTTTTTCAGAATTTTCTAATAAAAAATGTCTAATTATCCTGAACGTTTTAGAATTTGCGGTACCTGGAACTTCTGATGCAGAAGACAACAGCGAAGATCAGGAGGTCCACCAGCCAACCTAGAGATCAGGCAATACAGAACATAACTTCACAGATGTTTGATATTCTAGATGTATTTACTTTGTAATTTCTATCCTTACATAGCCAACAGTTTATGACAAAAATTGCAAATCACATAAATCCCAAACCCATACAAGACTTGCATCAAAATCCTATGACAGAGTATTACAACATTAAACTATTCATGTGAAGCTATGCAGATAAATCGTACCAACCCGTAGATGAGATAGTTGTTTTCCCAGCGATAACGCAACTCCAGAACAAACTCTTGCCAAAGGTGAGCAACAGCTGGCAAGCCGCTGTAGCTGTAGTTGACCATGCAGAGACATAACGCTAACCGGTAGGTCAGACTGTCGGTGGGTGCTGACTTCAGCTGAAGAAACAGGTTCTAAAGTAAAAGAAGCCCAAATAGGTCAACAACCAACTAAAGACTCCAAATAATTAAAAAAAGCTGGAAATAAAATACAATATAAGACGACTTGGAAAATGATCATAAAAAGACCATGCCTGGAATTTGCCAACATGTATAAAGAGATTCAAAAAGTAATATAGAAACTCGGTGCATACGTGTACATAAGACGGATGCACTGTAAATTAAACGCAGGCATGTCTAGAGATGTTCATTTCTGAGTAATTTTTGAGTTCAGAGTGTTTTACAGAAACATCAGTCAATCTGCTGGGGGCCAGCAGGTTGTAGGATTGTTTACATTTATTTATCTGTGTAGGTTTATATAAAATAGGTGGAGCTGCATCAGGGGACCAATCACAGTCAATAAGGTGGAAGGAAAGCCAGCTAAACTAAAAAGCTGGCGAATGCACAAACTCAGTTAACAGGCCTACCAATACCACTGCCACAGCAGTAAAGCATGAGCAGATCTCACCATTACTCTTTTAAAATTGAATTAATATTCTGCAGGTCTTATTTACTGAGATGTGAAAGTCAGAACTTCATTTTGTTTTTATACCGTTTTAAACTAAATGATGAACAAAGATGAAAACGGCTCAGTCCAGTGTGTGGGTTTATTTTAAACAAGTTACTTTTTGTCAGCCGGTTTCTATAATGTTCCATTACAAATGTTACAGCTAACCCACGACCTTAGTCAGGCTTTCAAACATTTTACCATATGTGTGTGAAAATGAACATAAACATACAGACGGACAGTTTGGCGAATACATTAAGTTCTGTGCTCAGACTCTCATTTTTATTATAAAACAACAAGAAATCTTTTTTTCTTTAGAAGTATTTATTTTAATTATTTTTTTGAATAAAAACTATTTTTATGAACCAACTTTGGAGTGGCCATCTGTTCTCTGTAACATACAGTAAGTATTCAGCTCTGCTGAAGTCTTTCGTGAAGACAGTTTTTAAATGTTAAATATAACAAACCCCCACTGATCTCCACCGATGACTTTATTTCTTTTGTTTTTTTTAAACGACTGGTTTGGTTGAGAGATGGTGTGTTGACATGTCTAATCCTTCATCCAAAAACCTAGCCTGCTCTGGAACACCAATTTCCGCAGTAACAGACCTCAGGTAAGAACTGAAGCGGAAGTTAACTCACTAAAACACTAAAAATGCTTTGTAGGTACAAAGTACAGGTCTAAATACTTGTACTCAGAGCTGTCCATCTGTGATTGGATCAGCCAGGACACATGTTATTGTCAGGTATGAATGAGAAGTAAGAGTGTAGAGGTGGTCAAACATACATCTTCAGGGGTTTTCTCTGACTCGGGTGTCTTCGGGAAGCTTGACTGGGCTGTTTTGGACTTACTGTCTGATGACTTCTCCACAGCAGCATCTGGGAACAGATACTGAAAAAAATTACATGAATTAAACATAGTAATATATGAGGTTGTACACATAAATAAACACACACACAAAAACAAATTATACGTTATATTACCTACTGAAGAACATGGTTTCTGGATAATCTTGTCAACACTAAATTCAAGTGTGACACAAATGTGTCTTTTGAAGGAATGTCTATTAAAAGCCCCTTCACACTAGATGACAACCTTGCTATGCTCTGAAGTCCCAAATACTCAGGCCTAACCACGCAGACGGTTTCAGCCTTGCTGTGGAGGAGGAAACACCACTCAGCAGCAAGACGATACGCTCCCCGATGTTCCACCCAGGTCCTCAATATGCTTCCACCTTGCCAGAGAAGTGTTCTGCATGCTCAATCATTGTGACGTTGGCGACAATAACTTGCAATAAGGAGCCCGCAGTGATCTTAATGTCCCCCTGAAGACCTCGCCAAGAACCTGCAAAGACCATCCACGTTCTGCTTGATGTTTTTTGTCGTAGTGGGGTCAAGATCAAGTGTGAAGGGGGCCTAACCAGATAGGTTGTCAGATGAGTGGTCTTCATTTCAAGCCCTGAAAATTACACTGACATTTCAGCAATTAACACTGAAATAAAACGTATGTAATCCATACCAAGAGGACTGAATTGAGGATCTCGATGTTAAGTGGTGACTCATCGATGTGCCTACGGCGGTGGATGTGTTTTCTGGCGCTGTGCACCATACTGGAGACGGACAGTTTGGTTAAAGGTACGGTAGCTGCTGGCTCCGTGAGTTTGGACAAAGCAGAGCTGATGTCATTATTTTCTGCAGGGGGAAAAAAAATGATAGAACAATACGACAATAAGCAACAACCAGTCTGAAAACTGTATGACTTTGTGAATAAAAAGTATTTTGGTACCACTTTACAATCAGGGTATCGTTATGATTTAGTACTGCTTTATAAACCGGTTATTCATGGATTTGTAAACCCTTTGAAAAGCATTCATAAAACTGTTACTAAACATCATTCACTATTAAACGCAAATCAAGTGCTTTACTTTTATTCATTCATTCAAGTAAAGGTCATTGTTTTAGTTCATCTCTAAAAACTAAATATCTTTACATGTCAAAGCAACCTTTATATCAGCAAATGCTGACAAATGTTTGCTATTTAACATCTAACTTATGAACAATACAGGTAAACAGTGAGAATGAAGATGTTGGCTCGCTATGTAGCAAGAAACAAATCAGTATTGTCCTTTTCAGCTATTGCCCTGTAACTGCTTATTAAATGTTTACAGCTTAATAACTGCATTATCAACTATTCATTAGTAATTTAAGAATATCTTTCTGATGAAGTCTGTTTTTTTTTTAAAGTAAACCGAGAAACAAATAAAAACCTGAATGAAGAAAAGTACAGCACTTGATTTTGCCAAATAGTGAGCCTGCTTCAGTGTTTGAATGGTCTTTTTTAACTGTTTTATAAATGCATATTAATGCTTATTAAAGTGTTTACAAACTCATGATTAAGCAAAAAAACCTTATAAAAAGGCACCCTTATTATAAAGTGGTACCAGTATTTCTTTATTCTATCACCATACAGTAAAAATCTTGCTTATGTTAGGAAATTTTTTGCTCAAGTAACCACACCTTTAATAAAGTTCTAAATATAAGGCAGGAAAACTGACCTTGGCCTTCTTCTTCAGCAAATCCTCGTCCTAAAACCTCTTCCACTGACTCCTTCCTGCAGCAGAGCTTAAAGAACTCTGTCACAAAGTCACCTACATGGATACGATAAAAATGAGTCCAATAAACAAAACGTTTTTGGAAGATTAAACCACTTTAATCAAACGCAGACCACCTGACAGAAAACGTCACAGATGTTTCACCGTGATCTCCATACAAAAAATAATAGCTTGTTTGAAACAATACATTTTTATTTTAAAACACTGAAATACATATTTCTGTGTGCAAAAGTAGTATTGAAACGTAGACATCATACTGTACAGCATGGGACTACAGTGAAGCTGGACTGTAAACGGATAAGATATAAACTAAATATTTTAAAGTAAATTAATAAATAGAAAAACCTACCGAGTAAACACTGAGGGTTTTCAGCTGCTCTGACGCGAACGGACCAGTGAGGAGCTTGTAGAGGGTCAAGGTCACTATAGGATGATGTAAAGAAACCAGCAGCAGAGGGTAAAATCAGACCAGTCCACGTCAATATTCGAGAGATATTTTACTAACAGACAGATTTGACTACAATGGTTAATGGCAAAGTCTTAAAAGCAGATTTGGCGCGATCACGTAGCGCTGACTCTCAGCTACTAAACCACACCAAATTTTAGGTCAATATCTGTCAAAATGACTGCATTTAAGCCATTTTCCTTTTTGCTAAGGTTGCTTAGCTGTGGTGGCCATCTTAAATAGGCTGACTCCAAAAGAATCAGTTGAAGATGTACGTCTAATGATTAGTTTGAGCGTTTCATTGAAATCTGTCCAGTGGTTCATGAGATAGTTTGCTAGCCTGACAGATAAACAAACACATCCACACTCACAGACACAGGCAACAACATTATCGCCCTTCTGCAGGGGGCAGAGGCAACAAACAAACAAACAAACATACAAAAACAATCACAGCAGGCACTGATAAGAGTACAGCAGACCTTAGAAACCGTAACACGGCTTCATATTCTCTGTTTATTCATGAGGAGTTTTAGGTTTTGTTTGTTTGGGGTTTTTTTAAAGACAAATTCAAGGACATTTGTGAATTTAGACTCTTACCTGTAGACATCGTTATCTACAACTGTGCCCTCTGTGAGGTGAGGCCAGGTGGCTGCCAGGTGAAGTTCACTTCAAAAGCCACGAGGGGTAAAAAACAAACAAACAAACAAAAAAAAAGATTTATATTACTAAGTGAATGCTGCATTATAAAACAAACAGAAGCACATAAGCCTTCAGAAGTATTTAAAACACACTGCAAGAGTATGTTGTTTCGGCATAAAGAAACCAAAAGTCATGATTTCTGACATGTTCACCTGGACTGAGTGTCTTGACTTTTTCAATTGTGCTGATAAATTTTAAAAGGAGTTACCGTTTAATCTCATGTAGTAGTCAAGCATTAAGTTTAGTGTAGATATATTGTACATATGGTGTACTGTGCAAAAATGTCTTCATGATTTGCACATACAGCATATACATAAATACATGTATACAGTGGTATCAGGCCTCTTGGGGTCTACTGTCAGCTAATTTAACAAACAACTAACAAGTAACTCTAAAAACACAATTTTACTATCTAAACTTTCCTTTTTCTTCCTTAATATACATATAGAGCATTTTCCTTTAATGTGTAATACATGTTAATTCTACTTTAGTTTGTATTTTTATGGTTTATGGTTATGGTGTTCATTAATTCTCTGAGCAGTGAATTAAAGGCCCACAGCACTTTCACAATTAAGCATGCAATGTTTAGAAAAGTAAAACCTGCATGGTCAAAGTGTTCATCTATTCTCTGAGAATGGCACAAATTGTTGGGCAGTGGGGCTCTTCTGACTTTGCCTAACTAAAATTTCTGATTTCAACAACTGATTGACAAGCCAGCGAGTTGGGGGGTCTTTGGTTTGTGACCGATACAACACGCATCTCGACACACTGTCAACAATTCTATACATAAAAACAGGGTTTCCCCCGGTGTATTATAAGCCTGGCGGGCTGCCAGGCTTTGCCGCCCCCACCGCCAGGCTCAGCTCCGCTTGTTTATTGTAAAATACGTCATTTTTTACACACATTTTTTCCCCCACCCGCACCACCACCGCGCGTTGATCACCGCACGCACCAACAGTGGCACAATCACGCTGTCCCCGCCCCTCCGCGAAGGCACCGCGCGGTGTTGCGTCACGTGGTCGTGCACCTCACAATTTTTGTAACTTCGGGAGAACTGCGTGCACGCCGCGCTCCGTTCAAAATGGATGATTTTGGTGCTCTAGTGGAGCTGGTTCGCCTGTATCAGCATTTATATGATCCCTCTATGAGAGATCACAAAGATAATCAAACGGTTCAAAACCCATCGAAGGAGATTACTGCTGCAGCCGATAAAAAGGAGTGTTTATAGACCACAATTGGTAGTTGAGCTGAAATTTAACGGGTGGCTTTACAAGACCGAATACGGTAAGCATGTTTGGTACTTAGTGAAAATATTAATATGACGCATGCTAATTTATCCTTGTTTACCATTAAATTGATACTATTAAATTCAGCATTAGATATGCTTTGTTTTGTTACATGTAGTGATCCAACATGCAGCCTGTGCCACAAAAAGCACAGTACAGTACAGCAGTTCTCTGTTGTTATTCATTGGCCTGACGTGAGACGTGTGTTGGTGCTCTGTTTGCACTTTTTCATTTATGTTCATTTAATTTATTTGTAAATGTGACTTAAATTAGGATTTAAATTAGGTGCAAACAACTTTTGTTTAAAAATAGTATTTCAAAAGTGCCTTTTTGTAAAACTGTAGTTGTGTAAATATTTGACACAAATATCTTACAATATCCCATAATAAACAGCCATATTTTCAACTTTCCTGTCAACTTCAACGATTGTTTTTTTTTTTTACTAAATCAAGGTCAGCCAGCGATCGGCCACCTACCACCAGGTTTAGCTTTTTTCTGGGGGAAACCCTGCATAAATGATACAAAAGCAGCAAAAACTGACTCGATTCACCTGTTCATTAGGATACGACATGATTCAATGCGAGTTCAAATTCAACACAATGAGATCCAATGCTATACAATAGCACAAAGAGAAGAAATGACCCTATGTCATTTAAAGGGCGGCTGTGGATCAGTGGTTAGAGCAGTCGTCCTCCAGTGAGACAGCTAGAGGTTTGATTCCACCTGTATACAGCCACATGTTGTAGTGTCCCTGGGAAAAACACTAAACCCATATTTGCCTGCGATGTGCCCCATTGGTGTATGAATAAATGTGATCTAAAGCACTGATTAGTCTCTAAAGAATTATTTATTCAGACTAGCTTTGTAGAGATGCAGCAGAGTGAAGTATGAATGTGTGTGCGGATGGGTAAATGAGGGCAGATTGTGTTGTAAAGAGCTTTGAGTAGACTGATTAGCTAGATAGGTGCTATATAAGAACAGACCATTTACCATTTTCATAAACCTGACTCACAATTAAAATAAATAAAAATGAGTAAAATCTACAAATTGTGAGGGAGCAGATGTGATTAACACCCTGTCAGTAGCTCAGAAGGAGCAGTGACAAGATATTCCTAATTTTTTTTTATTTTATTTTAGGGACAATGAAACAAGTTAATGTTTCATAAAATGCTCGTAGGTGCTTACAAATGGGGAAAAATAAACAACCGTCAGTCATGTCAATAAAACAGTTCAGCTGTGATGAGAATTACAAAACAGAAAGGTGAACTATTTCTAAAAATTATGGCAGAACACCGTGGAACACCTTGTAAATCTGAATTGGGCTAATATCTTATTAGTGATAAGATATTAGCCCAATATCACTAAAGTGATAAGATATTTTTATTTTTGTAGGTAGGAACTGGTTGGCACCCAAGCTTTAACAGAAGAAAGCAGACAGTGTTTTTACCTGATTGGTTCCTCACAGGCTCCAAATGGAAGGTTTCCAAACTCCACTCCTCCTACCTCTCCTCCGAGGAGTGTGTCAAAGTCTTTTTAAAAAATAAATAAATAAATAAATCAACAACACAAACTTAACTTACAGCATTAGTTCCTCACATCTTCCGCAATTCACAGGTATAAATCTGCAGTCACAAGTTGGATCATCTAATTATGAGGACTTAATGTGAGAATTAAAGCAATTTTGACACAACTTACAGTAACTGTGATTACTGCAGCAACATTACAGGCACAGTGGATTTTCGTACGTGTAGAATAATAAACATGGCGTAAAAATTGACAGCCTTGTCGTAAAAACAAAATAAAGGAGCAAACTTTGCTTTCGTGTGCCCACCTGGAGGCTGCTGAGGCCACGTGTGCTGCTGCCAGTCTTGAAGAATATAGGTGAAGCGAATGGCGACGTCAACTGGTGGCAGAGGGAGCAGGTTACAACCCTAACCGAAGGAGAGAGGGGGGAAAAAAAAGACAATATCTATTTATTGCAGTTTCTTTAAACCAGCAATAGTGCAGAAAATAATGCTGCATGATAAAAACCGTGTCCAGTTCACTCTGTAGGTGATGGTGGACGTCAGTGCTTACAGATGAGTTTTTGTTTCAGCTGGGTGTCCAGTTTCAAGTCAGTCTAACGCGGTGGTTCTTGAACTGCAGGGTGCGTGACTCCTGATTATTATTTTATCCAGTCCTAAAAGACTTCTAGGCAGAAGTAATGCTCAGGGATTGTTGCAACTCAGACTCTGAGATACACAAATTAACCTCACAAACAATAGGTTTGTCCTGGAAGTTTTGGTTGTTTTCCTGCTCCAACACACCTGATTCAAACGCTTTAATTACCTCCTCACCAAATCATCAAGTTCTTCAGAAGCACGTCCACAAGTCATTCATTTAAATCAGGTGTTTTAAAGCAAGAACTTGTCTAAAGCATGCAGGAGAGTTTGACAGCGCAAACTGGATTTACTCACGACATCCACCTGCATGTCGATGTGAACTCAGAGATGTTTTCATCTCTGAGTTCAAAAAAAATAACTGCTTCAATCAAAGAAGACAGACACATAACTCGCTGTTCGAATTACACTGTTAATAGTATTAATAGTTTAGCTTTTAATAAGGTAGGATTTTCTCGATTGTGTGAAAGTATTAGAAAATTTTTTAAGAAGTTTTTTTCTTATTCTTCAGTGTTTTCATATTGTAGATTCAATTCTAGTTTTATCCTGCTCAATTTGTTGTAGCTTTATGTTTTATATGTTTTTTGTTTGTTTGTTTGTTTATCTTTGAAAAGTGCAGCCAGGGACTGGAGCTGTGAATTAATTAAAAAAATGCTTTGTGCATAACATCAGATGTACTATATGCCCACTGCATCTAATTGTACTGTTCCTGATAAATAAAGAGGAAATAAATAAGATTTAAAAAATTATATTTCTACCACCTACTTGTCAGGCAGAGATTGAACTGTATAGCGGTTCTTTCTAGAGAGGATACAGTGAAAATAGTATTCTCACACAGTATTTCACATAGTGAAAACACGAAAAAGATTTACAAAATATGAAAAACTTTATATCTCTGGATAGGTCTAAGTCTGTAGAAAAATTAAATTTAGTGAAAGTGAAAAAAATATATATAAATTGAATATTTATAATAGTTTTATAAAGTGTACCATTTTGGGACGCAAAGGTAAAGAGTGTATAGTCATTTTAAAAGGTGCCCCAAGGGTTTCATAACATTCATGGGATTTGTTTCCCTTTTTTCCTGTAATTAAACATTTGCTTTTTTCTGCTGTTTCACTGCAGTGCAGAAGAAGCAAACAAAGGCACTGCTGCTTATAGAAACTTTACCTGCTCAGAACAATGAAAAACATGCCATATTTCAAGATATAAAGATATACTGGTTTAGATTACACGCCAGAAAACCTGTATGCACAAAATAAGACTGTGAATTTTGTGGATTTCAAACACTGCCTATCACACAAGCACCATCTGCAGTTTGTCATCCTGCTGGTTTTCACTCGAGTACTTCACTCCACAGCACTTACTATCTTGGACTTGAAGATGTCCAGAAGGCCAGACAAGTGGTTGTACTGGCTCGGCACCTTGCGCAGTTGGACAATTTCAAAGTCAGTGCGCACACCTGGTCCTTGGCACTCTCCAGCGTAAATCCGTCTCCACTTCTGCTGGATCTGCACGAACATTGGGACCTGACTGAAAAAAGAAAAGAATAAACAAGGAGGCAGATATTACTTTTTGATGTTCACTTTAGCATTAGAGCGAAGGATGGTAGCATCACAAATTTGCATACACTTATCAAGAGCATGAATGTCAATTTAAGGCTTTAAATTGATTATTCAAATTGTTTTTCTTCTTCCAGAGTGGAACAATTAAACATACAACTTCAAGGATTAAAAATGGGTGCAAAAAATTGAACATACTGAGAGTTTTCTCTAATCCATATTTGGTCAAAGTTTTACATACAGGCTCAAGCACTGTATACACATACATTGACCAAAAGCTTTTAATGAGTTCTGTTAAAGGTTGAAAAATGTGGTTTAAATTGACACGGTCGAGGCCTATTACCTCCTCATTGATGATCATGATTGACTGCAGCCGGTAGTTTCTCTTTGTCAGCAAAGAAAGGATTTGTTTGACAGCACTTATTGTACTGCCCAATCCTCATCTGTCCCCCTCAGATGACAGGAAATTGGTTCGGATGTTCAAAGACAACCCAGTAATCACCAAGGCTCAAGCCTAACATGAACTGGAAACTGCTGGAACATCAGTGTCCTTGTCCACATGGAAGCCAGTTTTACATCAACGTGGACTGAAAAGGTGCCATCCAAAAAAAAAAAAGAAAAGAAGCCCCCGCTCCAAAATCCACACCTTCAAGCGCAACTGAAATTCGAAACTGTCCACAAGTCAAGTCAAACGCCTCCTGGAGAAACGTTTTATGAAGTTATTTGACCACAATGACAAGAGGGATGTTTGGAGGAGTCAAGGTGAGGCTTTCAAACCTCAGAACACTGTACAAGCTGTTGAGCACGGCGGTGGGAGGATCATGTTGCACTGCTGGTTCACTGCATAAACTGGATTGAATAATGACAAAGGAGGACTACCTCCAAATTCTTTAAATTCAGCTCAAATGAAATGCTAGATTGTAGAAACTTGGTTAGCTGTTCCAACAGGACAGTGATCCTAAACACACATCAGAACTGGTTTCTGATTGGACAAAACTGGCTAACATTAAGCTTAGCCTTCCCAAAGCTCTGAGCTTAAAAACTGGGTCTATGCAGAAAAAAAACAACCAATTTAAGTCAACTCTACTAATTCAGGTATCAGCCAGAAAAACACCAGCAGCTTGTTGATGGATACAAAAAGGGTGTGGTTGAGGTGCAATTTTCCAAGCGACACCTAACCAAATATTAGCAGGGTGTATGCATACATTTGAGCCTGTGTGGGTTAGAGAAAAACCACAAATTCAAATGTTAACCAGTTTTGTTTTTTTAAATTGTTACTGAAGGTTTTCGTTGATTCATCATTCAACCCTGGAAAAGGAATGGTTCAAATCAATAAAAGCTCCAAATGAATATGATGTTCATACCCACGATGAGTGGATTGAAACTTTTAGTCGTTAATCGACCTGCTAAACTAGTATGAACAGATTTGCTGGTATCCTTAAAAAGACGATTAATCTTTGCATTATAGTCACGTTTCAAACTAAATGTTTTACCTTAATTAGTATCACTGGAGCCTTCAAGCTTTTCATTAGCTGTTCTGCCTGTTTAAAGGGAACAAACAGCCTCTGGGTAGTTTGGTTTGGTTGTGGTCACAACACTGAACAGCAAAGGTGAGAGCTGCCTGAAGAGCTCAGAAAGAGGATTATAGATATTCATGTTAAAGATGGAGGCTACAAGACCATCTGCAAGCAGCTTCATGTTCCTCTGACCACAGCTGGCAAGATTATTAAAAAGTATAAGGCTCATGGAACTGTAGCCAACCTCCCGGGACGTGGACGTGGACGCAAGAGGAAATGCCCCCCCTGGTAGCTCAGAAAGATAGTGTGGATGGAACAAAAAGAGCCGAGGAAATCATCCAAAACTATTCAAGCTGAGCTCAAAGATCAAGGTACGTCACTTTCTGATCACACCATCTGTCACACTATAAATCATAATGGGCTTCATGGAAGAAGACCCAGGAGGCACCACTATTGACAGAAAAACACAAAAAAAAGCCAAACGGAAATTCACTAAAATGCGTGATGACAAGAAGTAAAGTTTCTGAGACTGAAGAGACCAATTTTTTTTGGCCAATCATATTAATTGTTGTTTCTTGATTATTCTGGAAACATATCAACAAATGTGTCTGGGTCTGAATATTTCCCCTACAAGCAAGTGATAAAGTGACTCACCAACCGCTGTTGGCCAGAGAGATGGAGATGGAGCTGAGCAGCAAATTGCATTTGGACTCACTGATGATGGCTTCGCAGTTTGTTCCTGGGACGATGACCACAAATTCTCGCAGGCCGTACCTGTCATCACGAAACCAGTTGAAGCAGAACATTCACAGGAACAACACACAAGCAGAACTTAAACATCAGTCAGTAAACAATCAGTAATATTTATCACAATGTATATGTCAAAATGTAACTACACATAGCTCTAAGCTTGTTCAATTTGTTTTGTTTTATTATTATAGACACAGCACTGCTTAAAACTGTGATTATCGCCCGCTACCAAAATGTGACAGGCGGATGGTAATGTATTTGCTCGTGGCTGTCTGTTAGCAAAATATCTGTAGCTGAGAGTCATTCCCCTACTCCAAGTGCTACTCACTGCACAAGATCGTTGCTTAAAGCTTTGGCATTAACTGATGCAGTCAACCCTGTTTGTCTGTTAGCAAAATATATCATGAACCATTGGTTGAATTTAAATGAAACTCTCAATTAGTCATGGCGGCCATCTTGAGTTGGGTTGCCTCCAAAGGTTAATCAGTTGTACGTGTACATGGAACGATTACTTTCTGAGAGTTTTAGTAAAAATCTGTTCATTGGTTTGCGAGATATTTTGCTAAATGAGCAGACACAGACGCGAGTGATAAACTCACCATCTGACGAGGCAGTGGGCTCGAGGAGGGAAATCATTGTGCATACAGAGGAGATCCTGCATAGCTGAGGGCAAAGTATCTGGATGCAAAAACAAACTTTGAGTCAGATACAGATGACGAATTATAAATAACCTGGATGTGAAAACAATGAACATGTGGGGGAGACTAGATGTTGATGTGTTGTGTGCTATAGAAGAAAAAAAAACACTATTTTATTAATGTTTAATCGATGTATTGAAGCTTAAGAATTAATTCTGTTTTAATTCATTCATATTCAAGCTGTTCGAAAAACTCAAGAGTAGCACATTAACATCTCAATCTTTCATCATTTTATTTCTCAGTACTCTTGACACACTGAAGATGTGCAGAGGTCGCTCTGGAGGTTTTCCACAGCTCTTAGCGCAGGTCCTACACTTCCAATTTAAAATGTCATCATTTTCCATCCTAAAATGTTCAGATATATTTAACAATTTTGCCAGAAATTTTAATGCCTGCGCACTAAATGCACAAACCTTTTGCAAAACTTTACCAGTTGTTACAAATGAAAACTTTGGCTGACAAGTCCGCACAATATCAAGTGTTAAATAATCTGCAAGTAGAGCATATGGTAAAACTTGGAAAGATTTACAAAAAAGTTGATTTGTTTCTCATTTATAAATGCCTTCCATGCAAGATGACGGGAATACCTTGGGGTTTTAATTTTTTTTTGTTATAATAAATGTAAAAGGCACTCTTCTTCTTTGACTAAACTGTTTTCAGAAACTTTGATTTTTGTTTTCCTTACCTATCCAGACAAGAAAATACTACAAATAAATTCTTTACTGTTCAAGACTGCCTAGGAAGCCTGTCCTAGTCACAGAAGCCCTTTATAGTGAAGATTATCTGCTGGAAATGTGATGGCAACAGGGATCTTTAATTTTACAGAGGAAAAACTAGCAACAAGCAAACACATCAACTGTGGTTTGGGATTTATTTATTACCATTAATATTATTATTAAAATTCAGTGGAAAAGTTCACCTTCCTCGACTTAGATAGTATTCTTCTTTTTCTTTCTACTGTTCCCTTTTCAGGGGTCACCACAGAGAGTCATCCTCCTCCATCTAACTCTGTCTTCTGTGTCCTCTGTCCTCACTCCAACCACCTCCATGTCCTCTCTAACTGCATCCATATGTCTCCTCTTTGGCCTACCTTTGTTAATACATGT
The DNA here is from genome assembly GCF_001649575.2 of Kryptolebias marmoratus. Classification (NCBI taxonomy): domain Eukaryota; kingdom Metazoa; phylum Chordata; class Actinopteri; order Cyprinodontiformes; family Rivulidae; genus Kryptolebias; species Kryptolebias marmoratus. The sequence goes on along the minus strand of NC_051446.1, from coordinate 6,955,669 downwards.
TAATCAAATAAATATGGATGGGGGATTATAAACTAACTCCTACCAGCATGCAGCTGACACAATTTTAGCAGATTTTTGACTGCTGCTCTTATTGGCCCAACCTTTACAATCACCGGACCAAAAACTAAATGAGACAGTTCGGGATAAAATTGGACCAAACCATTTAATAATATAACTGCAAATACAAAAAAAAGAAAAAAAAAGCTAATGAGTGTAGAAGTTTGATTGAAAATACAGAATTTTTTGCCATATTCTATCGCAGCTGTACCTTCCTCAGACTTGTCCTTTACATCTTCCGTTTCAAACTCTTCTTTGAGAAAGAAGTGGGTAATGGAGAACTTGTAGTCAGCAAAGTTTATATCCTCACACTCCTCCTCCCAAGTCCCATTGACGTAGTCACCCTGTGTTTGAATAACGTGATGTAATGAACAACATTAACAAACATTACTTAAAAAAGTACATTCTAACAAATTCATGAATTTGTTAAAAGCAAAAAGATCACTTTTTCTGAAGACCATCTTTCCACAGAGCTTTCAGTCAGCTTCCAGTCAGTGAGCACCTCCTCCACTCTCGACACAAACCTGAAAACGTAACAAAACGTAGAGGAGCTGAGCTCAGAGGTAGGAGTTACTGAGACACATACACAACAACAGGACGTATGCTAAACAGGTCTGACACAAACAGTCAGAAAATGAATCACCAAATGTCATGCTCTAAACCTCTGCAGCCACAGAAAAGCAAGCCCACATCATGATGCTGCCACCACCATGCTCCAATGTGGGGATGGTATTCTTTAGGTCAGGGGTAGGCAACCCTGGTCCTGGAGAGCCTCTATCCTGCATGTTTGACTTGTTTCTCTGCTCAAACACATCTGATTCAGTACTTAAATTACCTCTTCATGTTCTGCAGAAGCCTGTTAATCATCCATTGATTCAAATCAGGTGTGTTGGAGCAGAGAAACAAGAAAAACATGCAGGATAGTAGCTCTCCAGGACCAGGGTTGCCTACCCCTGCTTTAGGTGATGCACAATGTTGTTTCTGTGCTAGTCATACCTTTTAACTGTGCCCAAAAGATTCAACTTTAGTTTCATCAAACCAAAATACATTTTCCTGTGTGCTTTTTGATGTATTTTTGGCTATATATGTTACATTAAGTTGGCAAGAGTTTTTAAATTATGAATCATGGTCCTGTTTTTACATCACAAAACCAGAGAATATTTTGTGAATATTCCAATCATATTCAGGTGCCACTGGGATCTGTCAGGGGTCATACTCTTATGGCTGACTGATGTATTTTCAATCATTTTGAGCCCCACTTGTGCGCTTGCTGGTTGAAATTCGGATTAAACTAAGTTCATCTGAGTCATCTCAACAACATGAACACAAAGAGCTCCAAAGAGCTTATCCAATTTAAATGAAGTCAGCAACATGTTTAATAATAAAGCCTACGAGACCCTGAACAGTCGGTTTATTGAAGGTTTAGCTTACCGTTCCCATTCGGACGCGGTGGTAAAATCGGTGATCTCAAACACCTCGGACTCGGGCTGCAGGAGGACGACATGTTACTTTTTTTATCAAGAGATCATTTTAATTTTGTTGAGAAAGGTACTCGTTTCAAATACGACATATTGTGATGTTTTGGTACGGGAGAAAAAACACTCACATCATCGTCAGCTGGCATGTTTATTAGCCCTTGGTTTTGACGTCGGTCTTCTTCTTCGGCTTCTTCTTCTTCTTCTTTTGGAGTTTAGTGGCGGTTGGCAAAAGAACTTGTGGTGTGCATTACCGCCACCTACTGGTATGGAGTGTGGTTCGAGATGGTTTAATTCCTATTGCTTATTTCTATGTTTTACAGGAAACTCAAATTCTATTAAACAGTTTTGTTTTTTTCCAAAATCTTATTATAATTAGTATATGTTTGCTCCCCACGTTCCTTTGCAGTGTATCTATTATATTCAGTTTTTCCTTAATATTTTCAAACTCTCTTATCATAACTCTTCTTTCTTGTTCATATTTCTGACATTCCATTATAACGTGTTCTGCTGTTTCATTCTATCCACAATAGTCACATTTCCCTGTGTTATGTTTGCTTATTGTAAAAATTGTGTAATTAAGTGTAATTAAGTCCTGTATGTCCAAATCTAAGTCTTGTTATTACTCTTTCTTCTTTTCTACTTCTTCTTCCAGCTCTCGTTTCTCCTACCACCCTTCGAATCTTATAAAACCACCTTCCTTTGCTATCTCTCTCCCATCTCTTCTGCCATTCTTTCTTCAGCCTTTCTTCGATTACACTTCTTTGTGTTGCCTTCTTTGCCATTTTATCTGCTTTCTCATTTCCACTTACCCCTATGTGTGCTGGTACCCAAATAAATACTACAGTTAATCTCATCCTTTGTATTCTGAATAATGTGACTTATTTCTAGTAAAATGTCTGGTTTTCCTTTTCCTTCTTCTTCTTCTTCTGCTTATTAGTGATTGGTTAAAAAACAAAACAAAATGGTGCATTGCCGCCGCCAGCTGGTACTAAGAGTCACCCAAAATAAACACATGAATAAAATAAAGAAACTCAATAAGATCCAGCGTTAGTTTTACTTCATTTAGTCCCAAATTTTTGTTTGGTGTTTATTTTTCCCTAGCTATGTAGATTAATAGGAACTCATAAACTTAAATAAAACCCTAAACGTTGTTTTGGAACAATTAGTACATTACAATTTTTAATATAAAGGTTAAAACAAATTTTAAGTAGGGATAAAAATGGTCTAAGAAAGGTCATTTTGAATTTAATGGCAGCAGTACATCTCAACAAAGTTGTTCCAGGTCCATGTTTCCCTCTGTGAAGCCTCCCCTCGTTGTTAACAGTCTGTAAACATCCAGGACCTGAAGAGAGCAGCTGTTCCCATTCTGCTCTGATGGAGGAATCTAGTTGGTTAGGGTCTTTGCAGATTTTTTTTTGTTTGTTTCATGATCTCCCAAATGTTTTCAATTGGTGAGATGCGGGTTCAGCACTTGGACTCTTCTACTATGAAGTCATGCTGCTGTAATGGATGCAGTATGAGATTTAACAATGTCTTTTTCTAACATATGCCTTCCTTGAAAAAGATGTCTGGGTGGGAACATGTGTTGTCCTAAAACATGTATCTTTACATTTTTGCATCGACAGAGCCTTTCTAGACGAGAAAGCTACCCATGCCATAAGCACTAATGCACCTACATACCATCAGAGAGGCAGGCTTTTGAACTGTGTGCTGATAACAGGGTGGATGGTCCCTCTCCCCTTAAGTGCAGAGGATGTGGCATCCATAATTTCCAAAAAATAATTTCAAATTTCAATTCATCTTACCAGAGAACAGTTTTCCACTTTGCCTCAGTCATTTTTAAATGAGCTTTGGTCCAGAGAAGACAGAAGTTTCTTGATGATGTTCAAATATGGCTTCTTATTTGTATGACAGAGCTTTAAGCAGCATTTGTAGATGGCACAGTGATCTGTGTTTACAGACAATGATCTGTGGAAGAGTCCATGCAGTGATGTCCAGAACAGAATCAGACCTGTTTTAATGCAGTGGCCCCTGAGGGCCCAAAGATCACAGACATCACAGACATCCAACACTGACTTTCAGTCTCGTCTTTTGAGCTCAGAGATTTCTCCAGATTCTTGAAATCTTTTGATGATGTAATGAACTGTAGATGATGGGATATTCAGTCTTCCCAATTTTCCATTAAGGAACATATTTCTAAAATTGTTCCAAATTTTCAGATGCAATTTTTCCCAGACTTGTATATCTCTGCCCATCTTTACTTTTGAGAGATTCAGCCTCTAAAATGTTCTTTTTATGTCCAGTCCTCTGACTGGCCTTTTGCTAATTAACCTAATTAGTTACAAAATACTCCTCCAGTTGTTGTTCCCAAACAATGATATTTCTTAGTTTAAACAATTGATGTTTACCATGTTCTACTGTGGACAAAACATGGGTTTATGGGGTATGCAAATCACTGCATTACATTCTTATTTGCACTTTATAAAATGTCCCAACATTTTTGGAAATGGGGTTGTATTTCTGTAACTTCTAGAGGTCAAACCAAACATCAACATTATCAAGATTATTAGGCAAAACATACAATAGTACTGACCTCAATCGATTCTTCAGAGAACTGGCTTGGCAAAGAGAATCCAAGTTTCTATTTTTTTATTGAAATCCCCTGCTCCAGACAAGACCAGGGTTTCTACAAAATGTTTAATCTAAAATTACAAACTCAAATTTTCTGATTGGTCCAAGCCATTTTTAATTTTTTAATTTTTGTATTAAAGTAAAATGTTTTTATGCTGATTTACAAAAGGTTTCAGTAAGTTATAGGAGAAAATGCTTGGGCCTTTTTTTTTGTATATTTTTACACATTGCTGGCATGCAAGGATTAGGTTTCCATGTTAATAAAAATAAAAATAATTCTGCTTAAGTAATTTCTTTATTTCTTTAGTTTTTAGAAAATGGAATAGGGAGAAAGTCTGAAAATACAAATGCTTTTTCGTACTCCCATTTCTTGTTCTTGTCCATATATAGAAAATAGTAAAAGTACTTTAATATTTAAATTATTAAAATAGTAAAAATACTGTACTATCTACTTTTCCCATGTTTTCAGTGCTGTGTATGAACCCTGCCAGTAGGTGGCGGTGGCGCGCCGCTGAACGGATTTACAAACCGCCAACAACCCAAACCAACACGAAGAAGAAGAACAGCGAGGGCGCTTAAGTTTATCCTGTACGCGAACTCTGTTCGGAGGAGGAAAAGAAGCACGGCTATAATTTAAATGAAAAAATTAATGCATGAACAGATTCGTTGAAGTATACGCTTTTTTCATAACTTCTTCACTATTTTAACGCCAACAAAATGGCTCCATATAATCTAGTGACAGCTACTGTTAGCCTTTTGGCTAAGTCCTTCACTGTGTTCTCCTACACAGGAAATCCTGCAAGGTAGCTAACTTTTGTTTTACTGTGCTCTGCTAGGTGCTAGATTAATGCTGCTAGGATATAACTGATGCTAATTTGTATTAAGTCTTGTAGCTTAACAGAAGGTAAATAAACATGGTTGGTATTGTTTACGGATGGCATGGTGGATGCAGTGGTTCGAGCTGTCGCCTCACAGTAAGAATATCGTGGTGGGTTTGCCTCCTGCCTGCGGCCTTTCTGTGTGGACTCTGCATTTTCTCGTGCAAGTGTGGTTTTCTTCAGGTACTCCGGTTTCCTCCCACAGACCAAAAATATGCATGTTAGGTTAACTGAGAACTCAAAATTGTCCCAAGGTGTGAGTGAGAGTGTGAATGGTTGTTTGTCCCTGTGATGGACTTGAGACCTGTCCAGTTTGTCCCCCGCCTCTCACACAGTGACTGCTGGAGATAAGCACCAGCTCCGCGCGACCCTGAACGGAAAAGAGGGGCGGGGAAATGGATATTATTTTACAAAAAGGGAGTTAATAACTCTTATCAGACAAGCCATTCCAGCAAGTTATTTACTGTAGAGAAGTTTACGGATAGTTAACCCAAGCTGCCATAAAACAAGTGAATACAGTGGGCAGTAAAAAATAAAAAAGTGGTCATTTTTATAGACTGAAGAGGCAAACCTGTGGGAAAATGTTGCTTGGCTCCCAGACAGCTGAACTATAAATATGGCCATTGCTTGTTTTGGTGTTTGTTTTGTACTGTTTGAACACATCCCGTTAGAAAGAATGGGTAGCTTAATTTTTAAAATATCAATAAGCAGGTTTGCTTCCTGTTTTTAGGTGTGCCAGTGTCTTCTGCTCTGCAAATGTAAACCCAATAAAATATCTGACCACTCAGGCCAGTGGTCCTCCAAAGATGCCCCTGAATGGATACTTAAGATACGTCATTCAACAGAAGCCGATCATGACGAGTCAAAATCCAGGTAAACCAAACACTGATTGTATTTTCTTTAGAGTAAAGGTGCCTATAGCGTTCAGTAGGGAAAGTGAAGATAGTAGGGATGAGCATTATAAACTTCAAAATTGGTCACAATATTTTTTGGTATTTATTGCAATAACAAATAAAAACATTACAATTCAACACCATATAATTGGTTACTGCATACAGTCTATAGCCTCACAAACACTATCATAGCTCTAAAAATGAATTTCAAATATATGCTGGTAATGTAAGAAATTCACTAAACATGTCAGCACACTTTGCTATGTAAATAAAAATACTCATCTGTCACCATTTATATTTAGGCATGGGCTATTAGGAGAATCTGATGGTTTGATAACTTTGAGGAAAAATGCAGCAGTTTCTCAATGTCAGAACAAGTTTTTAAAATGTACAGTGTGTAATAAAAGTATTCATGCTTTATCCTTTTGTTGCTATTGTACATCAGTCAATATAAATTGGCCTTTTTGACAAAGTGGAAATACTCTTTAATGTCAAAGTGAAATCAAATAAAAATTAAAAAAATAAAAATACAAATCCCGGTCGTTCATAAACATCCCCAGGAGTTCTGTTAAATCCATCATGAAGAAATGGAGGGAATATTCAACATATGTAAATCTACCAAGAGCAGACCGTCCTCACAAACTGAGTGAGTGTGAAGAAGGAGAATAGTGAGAGAGACCACCAAGACACCTCTGAGCTCTGAAGGAGGTCCAAGCTTCAGCAGGTGAGATAGAGAGATTGATGCCCAGGTTCATCACCAGTCTGAGCTCAAGTCCCAGAAAGCCAGCAAGCTGTGATATTTGGTTTGTTTTAATGGATACACAAAGATGGGAGACCTAAACAAATAGATGAAATAAATATCAGCTAAATGTATTTGTAGTTCTGAATTAAATGTGGTTGTGTCAAATATGACTACTGCTCTGCTATTCTGCTCTTTGTAAAGTCACGCTTGGAGGCAAGAGACGCTGGGTAGCAAGTCTGTAATAGGCAGTTTATTTCACCGCGCTGACCTCCTGTAGCTTGTAAAAAATGTGTTTCAAAACATTGTTACCCTAAAAGAATGATAGGTGGAGCTCTTCAGCAAGACGAGCCATAAATGGGTTATTTACTGCAGGAAAAATACACAAAACATCTGCATTGTGAAGAATTTCTTTTTACTAAATTTAAACTTTACAGGGAATTCCCTGCTCGGCTACAGCTTACTACTGCTGCATTGACTGGAGAAAAAAAAATCTGCACATTTTGTGTTTTACATAAAACTCGAGTAGTTTGGGATTGGGAGCTGTAGGAAATTAAATGTGTCAGATTAACACCTGGCTGATAATCATATTTACATCTTAATCTTTTTCTTCTGCCTGAATTTGATCTGTCAGAATCGCAAAGGATTTTTAAAATTATGTTCTAATTGTTCTTTAGAGATAAAATCAGTGGATATCATCAGGAAGATTGCCCAGCAGTGGAGAGTGTTGAGCCCAGAGCAAAAACAGGTATTACTGGATTGTACAGAACCTCTTGTTTTGAGTGACAAATCATTTTAGAAACTTTAAAGTTATCAAAACTGTGGATTTGGTGTGTGCTGTTGACCAAAGCTGGTGGTTTTCTTTCTCCATTTAAGCCTTTTCAGAAGGCCTTTCTCCTGGAGATGGAGCGGTACAAGTTAGACCTCAAGAAGTACAAGTCCCAGCTGACCCCAGCACAGCTTCAGGAGCAAGCCATGGAGAAACAGATGAGGCTGAAAAAAAGAAAAGCCACCAGAAAGAAGAGGGTAAGAGTAGGGCTGCCACTCACAACTAGTTGTGTTTCTGTTATTCTAAACGACTCATTTTTCTCTAAAAGTCAAAACCAGCTATTTGGCTTTCGTTTATTTTATATTAAAACCGTTTCCTTTGGCATTTTCAGTATACCACAAAATAAAGACTTGCAAATGAAAGTACACAATACAGGTTTAAAGTCCCAATGCCAACACAACATGGTTAAAAACTGTGGTGAGAAATCCTTCTTTTGTAGGAATTCAGACCCATGACTTGGCCTGTCAGAAAAAGAAGATAAGTACAACACAACTATTTGAAATGCAATCACTGATAATGTAACAGTGACAAATGTTTGTTTAAGCTAGCCTTGTTGTGGATCTTTCCCATTACATTACATACAAACTTGTTTTGTTTTTTTTTCAGAGGTGTCTGCTTGATGAGTAGTGGTGTGGAGAAAAAAAACGTTTATGTCAGTTGAAAGGTTCAAGAAATTAAGAAATAAATTCATAAAAATGTTATCTTTATTGAAAATACTGACGTCAACAAATTTACACATTCGCTGATATTGATTATGAAAATTTACAGCAGCCTTATGTAAGAGACTTAACTCTCCCTGCTTTTCATCACTTTGTTGACTAACAAAACAGCGTAACTTCCTCCTACCCCCACTCAGTTGTTCTGAATAAAATCAAGTCACTTTTGTTACTTATTTTTTATGTTTGTGTCTGTGTGTTTCAGGAGCTGAACAGTTTAGGGAAACCCAAACGCCCTCGGACTGCTTTTAACATATTTATGTCGGAGCACTTCCAGGAGGCCAGAGGAGCCACCCTCCAGGTGAGAAAACCCAACTCAGAGAAAGGACATTTCAAGAGCCAGTTCTGAGTTCAACATTTTCTTGTTTTTGGTACTTCACCATTCTGTGGAAACTGGTTTTCATGAGGAACTATAGACTTGTACGTTAAACCTGAGTCATAGAATTGAAAGCATTTTCTTTTCTCTAATGAAAAGGTTTAAAGCAAATGAAAGTCACCGCTGGATGTCAGTGGTTTGTTTAAAAATTGTTGGTATGGCTGGATAATATTGAGGAAAAAGCTCATTTTACAATCTTTTGTCAAAATGGAAACTGTTTTCACTGGTACCTGCCCCTCTGGGATCTCATTAGGAACACATAGGTTGCAGCACCTGAATGTAGATCAGACACATGTTGAGCCGTCATACCATCAAGACAGGTTAGACATGTCAGGACAGACACCCGAGAGTGTCCCGGTGTGTGTGATACCAGGGAACAATAGATCCTTTGAACCCTTTGGACCGGGGGGGGGGGTTCCTCCTTCAGATACCTTCAGATTTATGAGGGTTTTGAAGGTTGGCTGAACGCCTGAAAAACCTTTTCCTTTTAGTTATTCCAATGCTGCTGCTGTTCTGAGCCTCAGTGCTGAATAACGTGAGCCAACTGTTTTAATTTTATACGCCCGTCCTAAGACGGGGCGTGCTATGTTACGACACCGTCCGACAATTCTTGTCCAAGCTTTTAACTGATAACCCTTTAACGGAGGAACGTCAAACTGCACAGCTGGACACCTCATGGGTCAAGGTTGATCCCTGTTGATGTCAAGGTCACAGGGGAACCCTTTGAAAACCTTGTCTGTGCTCCAACTCTAAACACGTGTTCAGGATTGTTGTGTGAGGGAATACATGCTTTGGATTTTCATTACTCTTAACAGTTTATTAATACTTTTGTAACCAACTGTGATGATGATATGTATGACATTCATTTAAGACTAGTAACTCTTGAGAAATGGACATTTTACATCTTTTTGCTGAGCATTACTGAATATATGTTGTTGCTGATTGTTCAGGCAAAAATGAAGTCTCTGATGGAGGATTGGAAGAATCTGTCGGGTCACTATAAACAGGTTTGCCACACAATCGTTACAGATTATTAACATCTTTTTTGTAGTCTACTCAGGCATGGTTTGTTCTGATTTCCTCTAACTCCGGTTTCAGGTCTACACACAGCTATCTGAGGATGACAAAATCCGCTACAAGAATGAGATGAAATCGTGGGAGGAACATATGTTGGAAATCGGACGGGACGATCTGATCCGTACACGGTCTAAAAAGAAGAAAACTGCTAAAACTTCCAAAGTCAAAAGCCAAACAAAGAAGGCCAAGCCTAAAGCAACAAAGGCCACAACTGTGAATAAGTTGAAAGCATCCAGCAAGATCGCACAAAGCTCCACCAAGAAAACATAAGATGTTTATCACTCAATCCAGATGATGGATGTTTGTGTGACATCTGAAGAGAATTCTGATGATGCACAATTATGTTTTTATATATATATATATATATATATATATATATTTCTCTTTTTATTTACAAAGTTCCCTAAATAGTCCCTTATTTCTGCAGGACAAAACTCCCAGTATCAAGACTTGACTAGTGTTAACATTAATGTCTGTACAGTGGCCGTTACAAGTAAAGCTTGACATATTTTGACACAATGTGAATTTATCTCTGTGGATTTAAAAACATAAATCAGGAAGATCCATGTGAGTTTAATTTCTTGGTTTAATCCACCAAATGATGCAGAATGTGACTTTGTAGGTATCATGAACACCTATGAAATCATCCGTCCATCCAGCAAGACTTTTAACTTTCTTTTTGTCTGCAAAGTCGAAGAATCCTTAAACTCAACCCGTCTTCATTTGGATTATTTCAGTATTAAAGATTGACTCGTTCTGTATTTTTTTGTTAATGGAAGTAAATGTTCCAAAACAAATAGATCTGAAGCTTCTCTCAATATTTTAACTGCTCAACATCTGACTGATGTCTTTTAAGTACTCAACATCTGACTTAAACAATGCATTTTGTTTGTCTTTCCATGCTTCAGATCAATGTACCCATTTTTACCCAAGCTAGAAATATGTACCTTTTTTTTGGAGATTAATTTATAAGTTTGACTATTTCTGAGGGTAGTAAGGAGGTGGGATAAAGGACAAACTGGAGAAAATGCATTGTGAATATGGAGTTCTAAATGACTTCAAATTTGTACAAGAAGCTGAAGCAGAACACTATCTAAAGGTGCTGAAAGGCTCGTTAAAAGCTAAAAGTATAAAAAGGCTAACTTAAAGTAGAGGAACGATTGCTAAAAACTAAAATAACACAAGAAGAGAAAAATAGAGCAAGTGTGGGAATTGATATCTCTATTTTTGTGGGGGACTTTTTTGTAACTTAACGTTCAATATCTTGAAAAGTATAAAAGTAACAAAAACCAGAGGTCACAGCACCCATCTTCTGAATGAGCTGAAAGTTTTGATATTTGAATTGTTGAAATACAAGTACAACGTATGCAGAAGTAGACCGCAAAGTAAAATAATACAGGAAAAAAACAGGAAAGTGACAACGCTGAATCAGCCTTCACACAACTAGCGATAAAATCAAATTTCAAAATCAACTTACTTCTGTAAAGCCTAATAGTGATTTGGGACCAATTTTTAATAATAATCTAACGTATATATAACTGAACCTTACGTGTTTTGAAGAGTACAGGATTTACTTAGAAATTTCAGGCTAAAATGTCATTCTGTCTGCTCTTTCATGTTTGTCTGAACTTTAATTAGAAAATTTTGTAAACGCTTTTATTCAACTCTTCTTGTAAAAAAAAAAAACTGTGACATGATTGATCTAATTAATCAGGATTTATGGAAGCAGCCATTTACCAAAGAACAACATGATTCGGTGAGTCAAAGTTTGCGGACTAGCTGGTTGCCATGGTGATTTCCGCCTTTTCTTTGGATCAGGGGGAGGAGCATGCAACACCACTCCATCAGAAGGGCAGACAAAGGCAGATTAATAAGCTTGTTTGATTCTTATTCAATGACTTATATACTATATATAGTATATGTCATTGAATAAGAGTCTCAAACAAACTGAATGCATTAAAACAATGAGTTGAATCCAAAATAAACTTTTGAACAATAAGTGGCAGAAACTTTTGGAGGCCATAAAACTGAATTCTTCTGGTTGAATGGAGTTTTATCAGTGGCGCCAGATTCATTTTCTAGGTGGGGGGGCCACCGGACTTTTGTTCCAATATATTATTATGAATAATGATAATTAGTTAAACCAACCAACAGCTTTATAATTGACCACAATAAAAGTAAACACTGGTAAATAACAAGCGCACGGGCATAGATGGAATAATCCAACATCTGAGCAACAGCGGCGGAACTAATTAAGAGCATTCGGTATTAAAACAACATAAACTTTGTCAGACTTTGTCAGATCGATTACCTCAAAGAACTGACTCCTGAAATACTCTTCTGGATTTTTCCACTGATGAGGTGCATCACCGTTGTCATAGCGGCGTGGGGCGCGTCGCCTAAAGGGGAGTGTGGGCTCCTGAACCAGGCCGTTTATGGCTGTGTTTTTGGCTTCTTCAAAGATGCTGTGGAACGTCTCCGTGGATCTCATCTTTCCGTAGCGACTCTGGAGCATCTGCACCGCTGACTGAATAGTTTCTGGTGAAACGTCTGAGAACTGGAGCACCCTCGCCACCTCTTCGGCAGATGAGAAGACTTTCAAAGACACCTTGAGTCCAAAAAAAACACTGAACTGCATCATCAAAGCTTGGAGCCTTGGTGCTTTTTTGCATGCCTCCGAGTTTCCCCCCATTCGGATTATTTCATCCAAGGTGTCAAAGTTATCCAGCAGGGATTTTATCGCATTGGTTCTGGCTGTCCAGCGAGTGGGGCACAGCGGTTTCAAGCTTGTGGTCGTGGATGTGTAAAGAGCGGCATTGATGGCGTTAAAGATAGCAAGACATTTTGGTGAGTTTTTAATTACTTCATGTATGTCTTGAATTAAGCTGAAGGCACCACGTACAATATTGCACTTTGAAGCAGCCTCTTGAAGAATTAAATTTAAACTGTGGTTTGCACAGTGCATTGACACAGCTTTGGGATTAATGTCTTTGATGCGTTTGGCTACACCTGACATTTGTCCCTGGAGAACGGATGCACCATCGTAGGTTTGTCCTCTCATGTTATTAATATCAAGGCCGCATCTTAGTAACATGGCCTTGATGGTGAGGGTTATTGATACAGCATCTGTATTTGGACAGTCATACATTCCGACAAAGTCTTCGTGGATGACGTAGTCAGCTGATACCCATCTGATGCACATCGACAACTGCTCTTGCCCAGCACAGTTACGGGTCTCATCCACGATGATTGCATAGTGATTCTGTTTTTATCTGATCCAAGAGAGATGTGAGAGACTCCCTATACATCTCGTGTAATAGTTCATTTATTGTTTCATGAGATGCATATCTTCTAGTTGTCATCAAATTTTTAAGAGAGACGTTTTTCTTGGCTACTAGTTTAACTAGGGTTTGAAAATTGCTCTCTGCATCAGTATGGCCTCTGACAGCCAGCCCCTGCCTAGCCAGGAACTGCAGGCAGCGCAGTTGCTCAAATAGCCCCTCTCTTCTTCTCATCTGTTCTGCGGTAATTTGTTTGTCGAGTTGAACACTTATCGGTGTTTTGCTGAAATAAGCACTTTTTTTTTGAACACTTTCTTTATGAAAATTTGATTTTTTTGTGGCTGTCCAAAAGCCCGGGGCATTTCTTTCAATTGTTACAGCCCGTCTTCACAAAGCCGTCATCTCCACATCTAGAAAATGAGACGAGCTGTTTGACAGCGGCAAATCTGCATACTTTGCAGAAAGCTCGCTTCTTTGTAACGCACAATATTAGCCATTCTCTGCCTTTGTACCATTCAGTGTTAAAATATCGATCTCTCTGGCCAAATGTTCTGACTGTCTCCTTTTTGTCAATGACTAATTGTGGGGCTTTACCCATGTCTCGGCAGCAAGCTTCCACACAGTCTAAGCTGATCCCAGCGGCGCTAGCTTCTGTACTGGTGACATCATTCCTCCCAGAGCTGCTGCTTGAGGGTTCTTCCTGTGGTGCTGGTGGTGGTACTCCTTGAGCAGAAGGTCCTGGATCTGTATTTGATGGTGTTTCCGATGCCTCTGATTACGGTGATAAAAGGTGGAAGTTCAGTTTTGTCTGATTGTATTTTCTTTTCTTTTTCTCTGGTTTGTCTGTCATCTTTGCACTTGTATGTTGTTAGCTAGCTTGGGTGTTAGAATTCACAACGAGCAAAATGAAACGGGATTGGTTGTACTGCATGCAATTCGTGGATGCCATTGGTGGAAATGTTTACTTTGAAGTTAAAATAAAAGCGTTCTTGATCTTTCATTGGCTTGTCATTTATAATGACTGACTGCATATAATTTTGTCGCAATTTGTCCCGCAGTAAACGCAGCCCCTTACCTTAAAACGTGGTAACTATCGATTCCGAATCGATAGCTGGGTTTTGAACGACCAAAGAGAGAAAAAAATGTATATATTGCACCATTATTTTTTTGACCTAACAGCAAAAATGATTCGCTCTCTGGGCGAAGTGGAGCATTTGGTCTGACTGGAGGAGCCGTTAACAAATATGAGCCGAAAACATTCTTTTTTCTCTCTCTCTCTCTTTCTTTTCATCCCAATGGTGCATTGGAAAGAAAATGTCGCCACAGATGCTGTAAATACTGCATTTAGACCAGATGTGGCAATAAAATACAGAATTCCAATGTCATTTTTGACAGAATTGTTGTAGACACGGACGTATCAGAGCCAGAGCCTTTTTTCATGTTAATAATCCCAACCCCGACTCCGCGCTATCGCATCCCCATAAACTTTTTGGTGACTGTTATGACCCTGGACTGGAGCTTTAAGAATTTGGTCCAGATCTCAATGCTATAGGTTTAATTTGTGCTTCTGTCTCTATATAAACACAGAGACACGTTAGTCACAGTTCGTGAGAGTCGCGTGCAGTCTGTGCAGCCGTCTGGTGGGAACACGCAGCGCACTGGAAGGGCCGGAAAGTGGGGGGTCCAATGGCCCCCTGGCCCCAGTGGTTCCGGCGCCTATGAGTTTCATGTAGGATATTTTAAAGGTTTGTAAGATGTTTTCTTGACAGACATGGTTAACTTCAATAGTTGATGGCGACATTTTGAAAATAGTTCAGTTAGCACTCGGAGTATGTGTTGAGAATGACTCTCGGTTACGACCAGGCTGAAATTTAGCTCAATATCTGTAAAAGTTGCTGAGTTACAGCCATCTTTGTGTATAATAAAACTGCTTAGCTGTAGCTGCCATCTTGAAGGGGGTTGACTCCGAAAGTTAATCAGTTGTAAATGTACATTAAAAAAAAAAGAAAACAAATATTATGTGCCCTCGCAATACCATTGAATTACCTCAGGCATATATGACATATATGTACTACATATGACATATGATACTATATATATATATATATATATATATATATATATATATATATATATATATATATATATGACAGCGCATTGGCTCCTTAGCTGCTCTACTTCAGAGCCTGAGGCATAACTATTGCGAAGACGCGTTGTTTTTATTCCGACATATCCCTTACGGGGCTCCGTAGTGAGGAATAGTTTATAGATGAAGCGTAACCATGTAGTTGCGACAGCACATAACAAGTGTCGCAGAGACTACGTGCGAGGCAGCGTAGATGTCGGACAGGTTTGGCGGTCTGGTGTGCTGTTAGCATAGCTATCACAACCCAGATTTTTTGGGGTGATAACTCTGGCTCCTTATCTCCGCTTGCCGCACCCTTTGTTGAGTAAACTGTGTGGCAACGTCACCGTTAGTTACAGACATCGGTATTTCGTTCTGAAGCTGAGAAGTGGAGCTTCGTTTGACAAAGCTGAAGACGATAACCGGAAGTTGGATGATTTCACCTCTCGCGTGGTATCAGCGCTGAAGATAACCGTTTCAGAGTCGGAATTTTACTTTGGATTTGAAAAAAAAGAAGTAGAACTAGTCGCCAAGCCGCCTTTGTGTTTGTAAGACGGCGTCTCATTCGTTGTCGCTGCCGGGAATGTGTTTATTTTTCACACGACTTGATTGGTTTTATTTTGAAAGGTCCGAGCGGAAGTGGAGCATGGCTTCGCGTGTGTTAACGCTGGCAGGAAGTGGGATGTGGCCTGAGTGTATTTATGTCGCTTTTCATAAAGTAAAAACCATTGTAACAGGGCTTTAGTAGGACCTGACGGGACTCAGCGGGTCACGACATCTCTGCGGGCCGTCTCCAAACGCTGCTGTCGATAATTAAAATAAAACAATAAACCCTCAATAACCGGAGGAGCTGCTGAGCTACACGACCATTTCTCCTGTCAAAACCTTTTTCCTAGTCTCAGATTTGAAGGCTGGCTACGGATTGACAGCATGTTAAACATCAAATTGGCGACTTTTGACCTATTTTCCTAAACTGGAAACAGCTGTATCTTCCCGGCCGGAGCTCGCCGTCGTCGGACGATCATGAAGTCCTCCGTGACGCTGGAAGAGTTGCCCCCCGGTTCGGACATCGTCTCCCTGAACGAGAAGTCCGGCCAGAAGGCTCACCTGAACGGCTGTGTCCCACTTTCACACCAGGTGGCAGGTCACAAGTATGGCGTGGATAAAGTAGGTAAGTTCACTGGACTCAAACATCAGTCATTTCTCTGCAGTGAAATCATTTCACGGCGGTGGTCTGGTTTAAGTGTTTCTCAGGTTCAGATGTGGGTGGGTGGGGGAGAGAAGAACAAATGAGCCAAAACATCTTCAGACTTTTATGATCACTGATAAATATTTTAGATGTTTAAGTAGTACCCTGTCTGGTTAATATTAAGATCTGAGTTCCTGTGTTTCATCCCTGGGATTATTTCTGCCTACTTGAGACAGATGCATCAAATCTCTAGTAGGCAGCTCTGGTTTCTGATTTTTATTAAAGCTCTGACCCGCTGATTCAGATTTCTGCTGATT
Organism: Kryptolebias marmoratus; assembly: GCF_001649575.2. NCBI lineage: Eukaryota > Metazoa > Chordata > Actinopteri > Cyprinodontiformes > Rivulidae > Kryptolebias > Kryptolebias marmoratus. The sequence continues at coordinate 6,939,083 of NC_051446.1, read as the reverse complement.
TCCTCAGAGAGACAGCGTTTTTACCATTTAGCCTTTTGCAACCTGCTGAAACTGGTTGTACTGTGGGGGCACAGCCTCAGGTTCAGAACCCTGCTGAGGCCTTTATCTGTGGAGTTTGCATGTTTAGGTTTCCTCCCAGACTAAAAACATGCATGTTAGTCACTCTGAAGTGGTTTTTTGATTGTCTAGTCTCAGCACTCTTCAACCTGACTCGGTTCTACACGGTCTCAGTAGTTTTCCATGTAACTGAGTGTCACCTCGATGACACTTTCCATCAACAAGGGGAAAAAAAGGTGAAATAAAGTCACTGAACACTCACCGTTCTCTGCCATAGTTTCCAAAAAGGCCGTGTCCAAGTCAAGGCCTGCTTCTCTCTGCAGGTCAGAGCCTGTAAATCGAGTCAAACCTTCTCTGAATTCTGTCGTTAGCCAACAAGCACAAAAACCGTCTGCACCTCCTCATAGTACCACGGTGTTGGTTTATGCGTTGCCATTTAATGGATATAGAATTTCCTTAAAAAAGTAAATGACAAAAGCGAATGCTGTGGTTGCGAGACTTTAAAAATGGTGGGTTTCTTGTGTAGGAGACGCTCTCGTGATTGACGCCACTCTCTGGCCAATCAGTGAGCCACAGTCAGCTGACGTCAAATCTTCAGCTCAGCTCGGCTCTGCTCTCTTGGAACCTCAGCCGAGAAGGCTCTAAGAAGTGTGCTGAAAGTGGGCGGGGCCACCCAATGGAAAGACTCTGAACCCGCACCGGGTTGACCTGGGTAGGGCCGTGTCGAGCCCGTGAGGAAATAGGCCATAAATTGTCACAGAGTAGGAGTGGTTGACTATTTCATCTCTGTGTGACCCTGTGATGGATTGGGGACATGTCCATGGTGTACCCCTCCTCTCATTCAACAATCACTGGAGATAAGCCCCAGCTCTCCATGACCCTGCATGAAAAAGCAGGTCAAGAAACGAGATGGATGAATGTCGGTCTTATTAGATTTGAACGTGAACCTGTTTTGGACTGAATTGTAGGGACACACCAATTCCACATTATTTTCAAACCATGTGAAAGTACTTACATTTGAGTACTTGCCAATATCAAGTACCAGTATGAGTATTGATAAATGCCTTTTAAAGTTTATACAATTACTTTGAAAATGTGTTTGAAAACCAGAGGAGCTTACTTTCTTTGTTAACTCGTCAAACAGAGCCAGGATTGTATTTATTGATTGTAATGTTTAATTTGTGTGTAACAGGTCTTTCTTGCAAATGAGACAATTGTGTCTCAACATGACTAACCTGTGTAAATAAAGAAAACAAATGAAAGCGCCCGTTGGTTAGCGGTGAGCTTGTCGGGAAGCTCCTGCTCAGATCTGTGTATTCCCAGGATCTTCTTCTGCTCAGTGTGAGCAGAAGAAGTGTAGAAGTGTAGCAGTTTCCTGCTGGTATTAGCAAACCATTTGAACTCTGCATTGTGTTGTTCTTTGTTATAAATTTTGTGCTGAAAGTTGTAGATTTTGTCCCTCCCCTTAACAACTCTGCTTAGCATAATTTTCAGTTTGTGGGTTTAAAAAAAAAAACAGACTCTGATACAAAGCTTTTCTTAAAATAGAGCTCAGGTGGTTTTAGGAGGTTTCAGTATGAAGTGATTATTCATGCCCCACAAGAACTAGTTCAAAGTTCAGCTCAGAGTCAAACCACAATAACTCATGTTCATAGTTCACCACTTAAAAATGTGTCCGTTAAACGTCAGACAATGTTATGTGTTATTTAGCATTTTTGCTCACATGTCTATATGTGTGTGTGCGTGCATTGTCATCTCAGTTATCCCTAGATCTGATGTTGTAACCATTGCAATACATTTACACACATGCTGTTTTCTTTCGTTTCCACCACTCCGTCTGGGGCTTTTTGTCTGTGACAGTCATGGGAAAATGAAAGTCCACCCTCTTGCAGTTCTGGGGTTTTACATATCAGGTCAATAAAAATCACTTGGACTTCACCAGGTTCTAAAATGATTCAAAAAAAGTATTCAAATCTAACCTCAACAGATTCTACTGTGTCATTGTTTGCTGATCAAAAGTAAAGCTGAAGTGTGAGTGAAAAACTGTCCATTTTTCTGGCCAACGTTAAAGGTAATTTCCAAACAATTTGGAGTCCATCATTCTATAGTGAGGAAAAAGTGTTTCCCAAAGGGAAAATATTTAAGACAGCTACTGATAGTTTTCTCTCCTTTTTCAAAAATACTTGGCTACTGTGGCTATTATTGTTGCAATTCCAGTTAGCCACATATATTGATGGACCACAACCTGAGCACAGTGTCAGTTAAGACAATGGCTTGGTATAAACTAGGGATGGGCATTTTAAGCAAAAAGAGGCCCCTTTCTTTTTTTTTAAGTTTGTGCAACAGAGCTTCTGATATGTGTGCTAATTTATTTTACAAACAACATTCTGTTCTCCACAAACTAAGCTTACTGCTTTGCCACTGAAAGTCGTAACAAACACTGAGAAGTCCATATCTTGTTAGAAACTGAATTATGTATCAGTCATTGTTCTTCTTTACAGTGTGCTGACAGGACGGCACCTCCAAAATCTCCTACAGACTTTGCTTCCCGGTGGAGAGACTTCATAGCGCACACGCAGGAGGCTGCTGACGTAAACACCCACTCGCCTCCAAAATAAAAGCATGGGGGAAAAAAACTGTTTCAGTTGCGTGCAGAATGAGTTATGTTTGATTTCTGAAGTTTTACTGACCTCCTACAGGCCAGATGGAGACTGCTAATGGGCTGGACAATCCCTATGTGTGTGTGTACTTTTACATTTTCTCCAGTGTGCGTCACTCTATCGTTTATAATAATAAAAATTCTCCTATTATTAGATATACCTTCATATATTTGCGCAGAACACTTGATTTAAGAGAAGCTTTAACTCATGGGGTTTTAACAGTTGTCTTAGTGTTTTGGAGACATTTCAAAGAAGCAAAGTGTTTAATGAAAATACTTCCAGAATTTCCAGACTTCTACTAAAAGTTGAGACAACACTGATGTATTAAGCCAGGACAATGGTTTCAGATCACTGTGCACACTCAGCTCCTGTACATATTTGTATAAACACATTACTAATTAGCTTTCTCAGAGTCATGCTGATAAATGACTTCTGTGAGGTGTGTCTGTGTGATCCAAGGGTTGGTGCTGCACTCTGCTCCCATAGCAAAGACCCACCTTATTTGTTCTTTTGTTATCTATTAACTAAGCTTCTTCTTTGGAATTTATTACAGCTTGATGAGATATGCTTATGTGAACTGATGATGTTTTTTAATTTCCCCTCATTCATACAACAGAGGCAAAGTAGCTTTGAGAAGCACATATGCATGACTTTGATAGTTCCAGTCTTTGAGTCTTAACTACATATTGTAAATCACAGTTAAGTTAGCTACTTAGCAATAGGAAAGGCTTTTAAAAAATGTGGTGCTGCAACATATCCAGCTACACGTTCTACATGAAATTAGTTTTGGTCTCGAGGACTAAGTAACTTGCAAAAACAAGTTTGAGCTTTTGATTTTGCTACCACCAGTCCCATCCCATCCATATCACACACTTAAAGAAAAATGATGCCTAAGGACATACTTGCAGATCATTTTTCCTCAGCAGTACAAGTTAAACAATAAACCATTGTTTTGAGGAATACAGATCCCTTTTGTTTTCTGTCTGTGAGTTTAATCTTCTGTGGCCTTTGTTAATAATCAACCTGTACCACATCAAAGTACAAGTAAGACAAAATTATTTCACCACTGCTTTAGAAAAGTCAACTGATGAAAAGCAGTCTTTACACGCCATCAGCAAAGTACAAAACTCGGAGTACTCAGGTCTTTAGCATAACTTTTCCTACATTTAGTCAAATTTGTCACTCATTTTGTCTGAGACATGGGAGAATAAAATGTTTCTCCGACCTCTCTGAAGATATATAAAGAATAAATTAAGAACCTAAAGTTCCATAAAAACAAACTTCAGAGGACAGCTTAGGAGTCAGAGTTAACGAGCCCCTTTTCTTAGTAACTGCTTGGAATGGGACTTTTTTTCACTATTTTAGCTCATGGATTACGTAGAGTAGACACTTTTTTTTACAGAAAATCTTCACTTATTGCCCAAGAGAGTAAAAAACTGGGAGAACTGGGTGGCCTGGATATTTAGCAGAGTTTTTGAGTCCTTCCACATGTTTGTTTCTTTTGCTTCCAAGAAGCCAAACTTTCCTGTAATCTTTTGAAAAATGGTCTTAAGCAGTATTTCTTCAGCTTTTTACTATGCAACAAAACGGCACCACATGCTATCCAAAGTAATAAAGTGCAACTCTTTACTGGCAGTAATCAACAAATAAGATTGTAAACAAGACTGAAATGACAGCAAACATCCAACCAATTTGTAACCAAGGGTCTGCTCTTCACCACATTTCGAGGCCACACCTAATGGATACCAGCTGAATATCTGATTCTTAGAAAAGATGGGTGTATGCAGTAGGGGTATTGTTTCTGGTATACAAGGGGGGAAAAAAGTTCCCATTATGATAGAGTTATCATTCAGTAGGAACAATAAAATATAATTAATGACAAATTCGTAGGTAACTATCACTAGCATGTTTAGTCAACTTGTATTTAATTTCATTGTTTAATTTTATGTATTTGCACTTTTAATTCAGTTCAGTTTACATAGCACCAATTCTCCATAAAAGTAAACGCAGTGCATTACACAAAGAAGCAACAAGTCCAAATTATAAAACCAAATTCATCTTAAAACAAATCCAGACTAAAATCCAATTAGTCAATTTGAACTATGATGCCACTGTTTGTACCATGGGAGCAGGAATAAAAGCTATATCAGCATTTGTGTGTAAATTTATAACTGATTGAAAAACAATATTTCTTTGTATTGTTTAGCAGCACCCCTAAGCTATTTAAATGTAATTGGTGTAATAGATTAGTCTATTTGATAATCAAGTGTTCATTTTAGAGCAGTATTTGTCTTTGTGAAGCATTGGATTGTATGCAGTGATTTAGTGAAAAAGTTGAATGGTAATATTATTATATTCATCACGAATGAGGGAAAAATAGAGCGGCAGATCGATAGGCGGATCGATAGGCGGATCGATGCAGCGTCTGCAGTGAAGCGGGCACTGTACCGGTTTGTTGTGGTGAAAAGAAAGCTGAGCCAAAAGGCAAAGCTCTCGATTTACTGGTCGATCTACGTTCCTACCCTCATCTATGGTCATGAGTTTTGGGTAGTGACTGAAAATACAAGCGGCTGAAATGAGTTTCCTCCGCAGGGTGTCTGGGCTCTCCCTTAGATAGGGTGAGAAGCTCGGTCATCCGGGAGGGACTCAGAGTAGAGCCGCTGCTCCTCCACGTCGAGAGGAGCCAGTTGAGGTGGCTCGGGCATCTGGTGAGGATGCCTCCCTGGTGAGGAGGAGCACGTCCCGCCGGGAGGAGGCTCAGAGGAACACCCAGGACACACTGGAGGGACTATGTTTCTCAGCTGGCCTGGGAACGCCTTGGGATTCCCCCGGAGGAGCTGGCCCAAGTGGCCGGGGAGAGGAAAGTCTGGGGCCTTGCTCCAATACTTGCACTTGCACCCTCGTTCCACCCTCGTGTCCTTCAAATGTCGCCCTTCGGCATAGCCCGCATTGATGCGGACCGGCAAAGTATTTACCCACAATTCATCGCTGCATGTGACGTTTTGAATTTTTTAAATTATCTTTATTGATAATTAAAGGGTTTTGAACTAAAAGGCAGAAATATGGCAGTGGTGACAGAGCAAGCTGCATCTGTCACAAAAAAAGCAGTTTTGAATTGCAAAGTATTGAAATTATTCTTGTTTCACTCTGCTGTACAGGTGTGAATACTATCAAACTTTGCTCTGTACTCAAGAAGTCATAACAAAACACATTTTAAAAGCCAAATATCTCCTGCAATGACTTTGGAAAGCTAAAATACCTATACTGTACAGTTAAAATCGTACTGGAACCTTCTTAAAATACCAAAACAGCGACCAGTCTGCCCTGTTGGATGTTGCAGTTACGGCCTAGAGGCTTCAACTCGATGACATAACCCGTACTGTCTCAATTCTCCAATTCTTGCATGCTTGTAACCTGCGCACACAAACCCTTCTGCGCACTTCGACTGAGAACACACTTCATAGAGGGGCGGAGGGTGTAGTGCGAGTATTGGAACCAGGCCTGGGTCTCCCTGCTTAGGCTGCTACCTTCGTGACCTGACCCCGGATAAGTAGAAGATGGATGGATGGATTTTTATTGTCACTTATTGCCATTGCAATAAATACCAGAATATATCATGTTAAAATGTTAAGTTCATATTGCATATTCTCTAATATGCAGTTCTAAAGAGGACATTAAAGTCAACGATAATCCTAGCACAGCTATCACATTCTGTTATTCTTTCATTTCCATCACAAGCATTAGTTTTTAGTTTACCATTTATACGTCAGAACAAAATGTAATTCCTTTTTGTATTTTTCAACTCCTACAGAACTTTTTTTTTTTCTAAAAAAAAAAATCAAACGGAGTACTCACACTTTACCTTCCATTATATTTGAGCTCTGAATTCTTTTTTCAACACCTGAAGTGGATGCTCTTTTTACTGTCATATCCCCTACATCTAACTTTGTAGAAAAACAATGACAGGGAAGTTTCATCAGATGTTTTCTCCTACTTTTATAGTTAGTTTTTAAATTTCTTTTTTACATGTCAAAGTTTTCACACAGTGTCAGTTTGTTTGAGGCTCAGTTTCTTATTTGTGTTTCTGTCTGATTTTAAAAAATGGTGCAGAAAAAAATATGCATCTTTTTCAACTTGCCTTCACAGCTCCATCACTTGGAGAGGTGGCTCAAAGAAACGCCATTTTTCTGTAGCTGCTTGGCTGTTTTTATTTCTGCTCTTCTATGAATGCTCTGTCTTTGACTCCACATTTAAAGAACTTGTATTCTTTAAAAAGAAAAACGAATATTGTGGAAAATTAGGCACAAAAATTTCTATTTAGATTCCACAAAGAAAAAGTTGGGTTTGTTTCTCAATTTGAATGGTCTTCAATACCAATCCTTTGTTTTTCTTTCATTTTTTGTGCTCTCCTTGTTTTTTGTTTTTTATTTCTAGGTATTTTGCAGCACCCAGATGGAACGGTTCTGAAGCAAGTCCAGCCTCCACCAAGAGGACCACGAGAAGTTCAGTTTTATGACATGGTAATGTACTCAAACATATTTCATGGCAAATATTTCAACTGATATGTCTTTACGAACTTCTTTCGTAATATTGTTTCTGAGTGGGAACTTGACTCGTAAAAAGTCAAGGTTCAAGGGAAAAAACAATCTAAACCAGTCAAGCAATTTCAAAGAATCCCTTCTGTAAATATTGTACATCTTTATGACGCTTCTTTTAACTGCAACAATTTGTCACAAAGATCTTTACTTTCCACTATGAGCACATTTGTTGTTGCCTCAGTGATAACAAATCACTTTTAAAACCACTAAATGTTTCCTCCATACCATTCCTTTGATTTATTTTTTTATTGAGATGTCAGATGGTGTCGAGTTTCCCACAGTTATAAATCAGAGCGCTGCTCCCCTCCCTCACCTGGAGCGGTAGGGGGAATGTGGTGGTGGTGGTGGGGAGCAATGATATTAACAGATATTTAAATTTAGGGAACAAATATTGGATTTGAACCACAAACAAGCAGAAGATGCACCTGAAGTTGAGCTTGGACAATGTATGACTAGAAGCACTTGGAAGAGCACAAACCTCCACCAAGGCCGTGGTATCGTTGAGAAATAGTCCGATCCAGATCACCACCTAAACTGAATCACTTGTTTTATTGTGACGACGTCAACATTTCCTGAAAATTACATCAAAATCTGTTCTTTAGTTTTTAATTAATCTTGTATTATCAGTTTATTAACCTCCTTGGTGGAGGTACTGATAATGTTTGCGTGTGTGTGTGTATCACAGGTGTTTGCAGAGGACTGCTTCGATCCTTGTCTTCTAGACCTACAGAACTATATTCCCAAATATTACGGCACCTGGTCTTCACCTGACAGCCCCAATGGTAAGGGATCAGCTGCACCAAACTCTTTGTCTTAGTTTGTTTTATGGGGATACCATTTATAAGTAAAAGTAAATAAATAAAAAATAAATTTATATAATTTTATATCACAATAACGATATATATCACGATATACCGCAATTAAGTACATTGTCAGTTATTCTCTGAAAACTATGAAAAAAATAATCTAGTTTCTTACCTTTATTCAAGCTTTATTTCGAAGTGACATTTAACTGAACTTTCACAAATGAGATCCGCTGCATTTTAGTGCAGCAATATATATGTACCTGTTACAACGTAACAGTATCAAATGACAACAGACTCTATTATCTTCGGCCGGCTATAGTTTTCCTTTCCTTTTTGCAACTTTCCCCGGCTCTTTTACAACTTGCTTGACCTTGCACTTTTTGGATTGTTAAATATTCTTTTTCGTGGTTCTTCTTTAAGTGATAGAAG
>NC_051446.1:6915096-6930433 GCF_001649575.2 Kryptolebias marmoratus | reverse complement strand
TAGCAGAGTTAGCATTAGCATTAGCACAGTTAGCATATTACCTTTTTCTGCTCCGTGTCGGACTTCTTGAACCAAACCACAGACGTCCCCCCTCGTTTTGGTAAAAGTCTTTCTTCTTGGGCTGCCTGCTAGCTGTCTCTACTTGTTGCGACCCCGAGTTTGATACTTCATGTGTCTCCATCTTTCAGCACTTCTGACTTAAATGCCGACACAATATACGGTGGGCCCGGTGTAACACCGGGCCGCACAGAAAGCCGCTGCTGTAAAGCACGTCGCAAACCGACACGTAAAGCAGCGTCATGTCGCAAAACGGAGGTTCTTTGCAAAATAGTTATTTTTTTCTTATTATTTATCACCTATAAAAACTGAGTTTATGCAAAGTGACAGCACTAATACATTCATCATAGCCTACGTTATGACATATTTACACGAATAATTGATACAATTATGATAGAAACAATAGAGACGATAGAAGAAAAAATATCACGATAGACACTTTCTATCGTCCCCACGATATATATCGTCATATCGCCCACTCCTACTCTTACTACAGACAAATAAATAGGACTACAGTAAAACCAGCCTTATGAAGTAGCTTGTCGTCTGAGTCTGTGCTTCTTTTAATAAACTTGGCATTAGTAATAACGGTGACTTAAACAGTAAAGTTATAAAAATGCGTATCTGAATTTTTTTTATTCCATACAACCCAAATATTTTCAATGGGAGACAGGTCTGGACTGCAGGCGGGCCAGTCTAATACCCGTGCTCATTTACTACGAAGCCACGCTGTTGGAACATTCAGAATGTTTGACATTGTCTTGCTGAAATAATCAGGGATGTCGCTGAAAAAGACGTCGATTGGATGGCGGCAAATGTTGCTCCAAAACCTGTTTGTACCTTTCAGCATTAATGATGAAGTCCCCATGCCATGGGCATTAATACACCCCCATACCATCAGAGAGGCTGGCTGATAACAATCCAGACAGTCCATTTTTCCTCTTTGGCCCAGAGGACAGGATGTCCATGATTTCCAAAAACAATTTGAAATGTGGACTTGTCAGACCACAGGACACTTTTCCACTCTGTGTCAGTCCATCTCAGATGAGCTCCGGCTCAGAGAAGCCGGCGGAGTTTCTGGGTGTTGTTGATATTTGGCTTTCTCTTTGCAGGGTAGAGTTTTAACTTGTAGATGTAGAGATGAGCAGATGAGCTGTGTTCACTGATGATGGTTTTCTGAAGTGTTCCTGAGCCCATGAGGTAATATCTGTTACAGAATGACGTTGGTTTTTAATCCAGTGCTGCCTGAGGGGTCGAAGGTCACGGGCGTTCAGTGTTGATTTTCGACCTTGCTGCTTACTTGCAGAGATTTGTCCAGATTCTCTGAACCTTTGATGATATTATGGACTGTCGATGATGAAATCCCTAAATTCCTTACAACTGTACATTGAGAAACATTGTTCTTAAACTGTTGGACTCTTTGCTCACAAAGTGGTGAACCTCGCCCCATCATTGCTGGGGAACGACCGAGCCTTTCAGTGATGCTCCCTTTATACCCAATCATGACACTCACCTGTTTCCAATCAACCTGTTCACCTGTGGAATGCTCCAAACAGGTGTTTATTGAGCATCCCTCAACTTTCCCAGCCTTTTGTTGTCTCTGTCCCAGCTTTTTTGGAACGTGTTGCTGGCATCAAATTCAAAAAGAGGGAATATTTATAAAAAAACAATAAGGTTTATCTGTTTGAACATAAATATCTTGTCTTTGTAGTGTATTCAATTGAATATAGGAAATACTTGAAAAGTATTGCCTTTTTCTGTTTATATTTGTATTTTACACAACGTCCCAACTTCATTGGAATTGGGATTGTAGATAAATTTGTGACAAACCTTACAAGAGAGAACTTATAGTACGAAGCCAGATGAAGTTAAAATACAGATGTGTTTAAACTGAATGTGTAAATAGAAGATTAAAGGACAAAGCTGTTGAGTATAAAACAAACTAAAAGTATTATATTGTGAAGAAATGGGACATGTCAGCCCAAGCACATTAAAAGTGGGAAAAGACATCAAATGATAAAGATTAAATTCACATCATCTTTGAGGTTTCTAGTCAGAGTTACTAACTACACAGTTTGAGCTTCAAGTCAAATGTCTTAAATCTGCAGCACAAACGTTTTTTAGCCCCAACACATAAAAATAAGAATCAGGAACTCTGCTTATATCTTCAGTCACATAAGCATTTTTTATTTATTTATTTTTTTTAACTTTATAATCTGAAAGTGCATTAGGAATGAGAGGGAAAGGGTTAAAATACAAAATAACAACAAGCAACTATCATTTATAAAGACTGATGACTCTTCATGTCTTAGAATACACGAAGTAAAGTAAGGTTGGGGGTTTATATGAGAGTGATCTTATGTCTTTATATCTTATGTCCCTTCTTGAGCTGATTTTTGGTGTGTAAACACTGTCTTAGGGGGGTTTGAGAGGGTAACAGCTGTGAAACAGGAGCGAGGTGTGTAACGCTGGATCCCATATCATGCCTCTTGTCTGTGTCTCTGATCCAGATCTTTACCTGAAGCTGGAGGACGTGACGAGTCGATTTGTCAGGCCTTGCATCATGGATGTGAAGCTGGGCCAGAGGAGCTACGACCCGTTTGCCTCACAGGAGAAGCGAGAACAGCAGATCAGGAAATACCCACTGATGGAGGACATTGGTTTCTTGATCCTCGGCATGAGAGTAAGTTTACTTGTTGCGTTCTTATGATGCACCTTCAGTCTGTCGGTGTAAAGCAAGGTATAATGTTTGTTTTTGTGATTTTTTTTTTTTTTTTTTTTTTAGTTTAATCCTTTTAAGAAAAGCACGTATGCATCAGCTGACGGAAGCTAAAGCTGCTGTGGGCGAAGCTTTTCATGGTGATTCAGATCTGATTACTGAACATTATATAAGTGGTTTTATTAGATTTAAATATTTTAGAGTTGTTGTTTTTTTTTCTCCTGCTGGAGACAAACTAAGAAACTGTGAGTTGCAAAAGTATTCACCCCTCGTGGTAGTTTTTCTGCTTTGTTTCTTCACGACTTAGAGCTGAATGGGTTTTCAATTTGATTATAAGTAATGGATCTACACTGCACATAATCCAGATTAATGAAGTTAAATTGAGGGGAAAAAATCTGGTAAGGAGGAAAATAATCAGAGAAACATCCTGGAGGGCTAAGATAACCCTGATGTAGCTGCAGTTCTTCTACAGAAACTGGAAGGTTTCTCCATAGGACCATTATAAGCTGCACAGAGCTGGGCTTCATGGAAGAGTGGCAAGATAAAGACACTGATTAAAGGAAAATGAGGCAGACTCAAAATTGACAGAAACATATCAGGAGCTTCTCAAATATGTAGAAGAAAGTGCTGTGGTTAGATAAGGCTAAAAGGGAACCTTATTTGGAGCAAATCTACCTCCTCTCATCATGCTAAGAACACCCTCTGTACAGTGAAGCATGGTAGTGGCAGCATCATGCTGTGTTTTTCCATCAGCAGGCACTGGGAAACTGCTCACAGTTAAAGGAAAGATGGCTGGAGCAAAATGCAAAGAAATTCTTGAGGGAAATCTGTTTGAGTCTTCCACAGATCTGAGACTGAAATGGAGGTCCACCTTCCAGCAGGACGATGAGCGTAAACACACAGCTGAAGCGACACGCCACTGGTTATCAGGCATCTTGATAGTGCCTACTAGTAGAGCATCTTATTTGTCAGTTAACTAGAATGCTTGTTATGACTAGTTGATGTGAATCCAGATGGATTCACTTTCCTTTCCTCTTTTAACAAATTATGTGGAGTCATCTGAAAGGCACACACTGACAAAAAAATAAGTGAATCGCCCAGATAAAATGGTCTAAATTTGGACATAATTTGATCCATATGCAGACCAGTGACAGGGATGTAAATGAATCAGCATTCAAGGAGCTGGAACGTCTAGAACGGGTGTAAGCAGTGACATCCTGAGTTTTGTTTTGTACTGTCAGGCACACATAGTTGTGGTCAGTGACTTTGCTGGGAACTGATTCCTCTGATGGTGTAAGTGTCGATGGAAGGTAACTGCAGTATATATCCTTGCCTGAACGTGATAGATTGAACTGCAGTGCAGAATCCTAATGCATGACAAGTAGCTGGTCTAATTAATTCAGTTGTAGATTTTCTTTTCAGCTTAAGAGTACAGTTGAGTGGAATAGCATGGACCTAGTTTGTTGGTTTAGAGTGCAGGACAACCATTGATCAGCTGTAATCAGGTTTAGTAGGTGTGATTGAGGCCCAGCACCTAAACCTAAAGGTAGGATCTCACTGCACTGCAACTGTTGGAGACTAGTTGGAGACTCAAAATGTGAGAAAATGGATACATTTTTTATTACAGACTCAATTCTGAGTGTTCGTGATCGAGCAACCTGCTTGCCATGTGGCCATATTTTGAGCAGACACTTTTTATTTTATTTTATTTTATTTTATTTTATTTTTTTCTTTTAGACCTGGACATTCAGGGCTGTAGCTTCAGATGTCTCTGTGATAAGGAGAGCTCCTGTGCAGGTGTTTATAAAACAGCTTTAGCATGCTAGAATTACAGAAACTAAACTGAGACAGGTTTGAGACTTCTGCAACAACTGACTATTTTGAAAGAAAATTTTGAAAAAGTTAAAAATTCAAGTGACAAGACAAATCTCTGCAACTTACACAAAGAAGTTTAGAATACCCACAGATATTTGTAGATTGTCTTAAGACTGATGTTTGCCAAATAGTCTCTAACAGTATCAGCCAATTGCGATACTGGCTTAAGTTAAGAAGTTAACCTAACTTATTGTGACAAGTCAGAGGTAACCACTGCTCTAATTCACCACCTATCATCATCATTTATACAACTGAGTTATGGATAAGCTTTGAGACAAGCTAATTCATTTTCAAGAAGTTGACTAAATTCATTGAGTAATCACTTTTTAAAAAAATTTGTAAGGCAATAATGTTGATTTTTAGAAATCAATCTATCATCAATCAATTTATTTATCCATCCATCCATAAATCACCTGCTGTACATGGTACACCCTGGACAGATACAGTCCATTACAGGGACACGTACATTTATGCCAATTTGCAGACCAGAATATTTAGAGAAAACCCACACACCATTCAGACTCCACATAAAAAGAACCCAGCTGGAAGTCCAACCCAGGGCCTTCACACCAGTGCTCATCAGTGGCACCTCTGTGTACCCACCACCATCTGAATACAAGCGGTTCCTCTTGTTTTTCAGGTATATAATGTACAGAGTGACGCTTTTGATACCTTTAACCAACACTATGGAAGAAGCCTGGTTAAAGACACTGTCAAAGATGGTACGTATGTTCATTTATGTTTATTTATTTATGTATTGTGAATGAAATCATTAAAAAAAAGCTCAGATTTTGTGAAGTTTGGTTCTGCGAGAAGACTATGAACAATTGATATCTTACCTCTTGTAGATGGCTCTTTCATTAACCTTAAAGTAATTCAATTTTGATCAAATTAACAAACTAATAGCTAGTCTGTAGGGTGGTCCATAAGTGTACTTGGTACCAGGTCACCTAAGGTCAAAGGTCGATGATCGATTTTTGTAATGTTGTCATCAGACCTGCGACCCTATGTTGTAGACACTCGGGTAAAGGCGGATGATAATGTTTTTGCTTTTGTTTGTGTTTATGTTTCTGTTACCAAAATATCCCATGAACCACTGGATGAATTTTAATGAACCTCTCAGAACATAACCACAGGATCAGTTGGAGTCGACCCAATTAGGATGTGCGCTACTGCCATCTGACTGTAAACAACACAAAATGATTATAAATCTGTCAATTAAAATAAAAAAATGACCTAAAATTTGGGATGCTTGTAGCTGAATCCAGTTCTCCACACATTCTCAAAGCACTATGCACTGCACAGAGTTTTAGCTTAAAACTTTGCTATTAGCTGTTGTGAGTCAACTTTGTCAGTTAGCAAAATATTTCATGAAACCACTGGATGGATATTAGTGAAACTTTCAGGAAATAATCATTGGATTCAACTCAACAACTGATTAACTTTGGAGCCAACCCAATTCAAAATGGCTACCGCAGCCAATTGACCTTAGAAAACACAAAAATGGCTATAACACAAACGGTTCAAGACATTGAGCTAAAATTTGTTGTGGTTGTAGCTGAGACTTACTCCAAACACATACTTCAAGCGTGATATTTCCCAACATCACATGATATTGGACATAATGTTGTTTTCAAGGTTTGACCAAAACGACTACAATTGCATCCATCCCTTATCATCTTGAGATGACCTAAGACTAAAACTCGTGAAGGGTGGTGGGTGAATGTATTCTGTCAAGGAATGCCTTACCTTTTATTTTATACAGAATTTTCTGGTTATTTGCAAGTACAAATATCTCCAGTAGCTGCCACTTTTGGTATTTCCTGCAGCAATGTGATGATATTTTTGCTGGCATAACTGTTCACAGAACCCTACTTTAAAAGATCAGAATTATCACTGTATAGTTTTGGCACTGCAGTCCTTTCTTGAAGTATAATTTTCTAATAATCAAAATTCATTTAATGCAAAACATTTTAAATCATTTTTTGCCTTTTATAGAATTTTCATGTTATTCTTCAGTTTTTTATGATATTTTTTCTGTTTACATGCTGCTGAAACAAACAGACAACACTGTTGTTGACCAGTCAGTCAGCCTGGAGGTTTTACCTTTTTGTTCTTGTCTGTTCCTCTCCAGGCTTGGCAAAATTCTTCCATAATGGACTTTATCTGAGGAAGGATGCCATTTGGGCCAGCGTACACAGAGTGCGGCAAATTCTCCACTGGTTTAATTCTCAGCACCAGCTGGCCTTCTATGCCAGCTCTCTTCTTTTCGTCTACGAGGGCCTCCCCTCCTCTTCCTCCCCATCCTCCCTTTCTACTCTCCTCAGAAATCCGTCGATCTGCGATACTGTGATGAAAACTGCCAAGCTGTTGCTTGCGGGTGACGGTGGTCAGGGCCAAGAAGAGGGGGCCAGTCAGGAGGCGGCGAGACCGGAAAACGAAGGGACTGAGCACAACAACAACACCGAGGAGGCCACTAATTACACCAACCAGCGGAAAAAAGGGTATCACTTGTGTGGGAGGGCTTACCACCTCAACAACAGCGTAGATTATGTGCCTGCTCAGATGACGACGGCCTCGGATTCAGGAGGTCATGCTTCAGCAGTGTGTGAAGAAGACAACACCTGTCAGCTAACAGGGGATCAGAAACAATCACCCAACGGAAACGGAGACAAATCGCCGCTGAAAGAGGGAGAGAGGAAGTCGAGCAGCAGGACAGAGGAGGAGGAGGAGGAGGAGGAGGAAGGGTTGAAAGAACACAGAGGCAGAGGTCCGAATAACTTAAAGGAGGTGGAAGTCAGGATGATTGATTTTGCTCACGTTTTCCCGAGCGACAGCCATGATCACGGCTACATCTACGGTCTGAAACACCTGCTGACAGTGCTGGAGCAGATCCTGTGTGACGCGGCGCAGAGCTCGCGGTCCTCTACCTCCTGACTGGCTCCGAGAACCATCCTTCCTTCTTCTCAAGAAATAAAGCTGAAGATGGAAATGTCAAACGCGAGCCATCGTTGAACCATTGGGATCACAGCTGGTTGTGATGGTCTGTCAGACAAAATTCTTCCTGTCTCTGTGACTCTATGAGCAGAGGGAAATGAGTACCGCTGAAGGCACTATTTACATTTCCTCTTTGTAATAGTCGTGGGAGTTTCTGGTAGATTTATCACCCATTCTGTTGGCTTATTCTTGCGAACATCCATCAGGCCCAACTAGGGTTGGGCGATTACATTAATACATCGGCCATTGGTTTCATTTTAAGATCAACTTAAAGTTGAAGTGTGACAAAGAAAAAAACCAATCATAAAATAACCGTTTAGCCCTGTGGTTAATACGTGCTTATTGATAGCCTAATTTATAGGAAAATTAACATGCAGTTAACTACCCAACTAATGAAACGCACATGTGCTTGTTGTATTCCTAATATAAAAGCTGTGGCAGGTGAGTTTCCTGTGGAGCTCCAATCTTTGTGGTCATCAGGAGGAGAAATCGTTTTAAGACCTGCAAGTTCCAGCTTTCAAAAATATTTCATTTTGAGTAACTCCTTGGTTTGACTAATCCCAAATCCATGACTTTCTTCTCTTTCTTGGCCACAAGTAGCCTACTTCTTCGGCTGATTGGAGAGTAGGGGATTGTCCAGTCCATCCCTCTTAAACACTTAAACGTACCTGTGCAAATCCATCCTCAACCCTCAGTTGTTGGACTGACGGTGGCCGATTGAACATCTGAAGTCTGTCGCCCAACCCTAGACCAAACTCTCGTTTTCTTTTCTTGGAAAGACTTTTGCAGCCTTGTTTAAAAAAAACAAATATATTTTTAATATATCATTACCTGAAAATGAGAAAATCCAACTCAACTTCACCTACATCAGCTTTAGCCTCTCTACACCATTGTTCTAGGGCCACTGGGACGTTTTTATGAGGATTCTTTTAATATCAACATGCAAATTATGGATTAGCCATTGATAAAACACAGCACAAACAATCAATAATTTCCCTTTTCCCGTTTTTGGACTTGTAGCTCGGGATGCACCAATTATTTGGCCAGTGACCAGAATCTGTCAGCCAATTTGAAAGTTAAAAATCCCCCCCCAAAAAAAGATAAAATAAATAAATTTAGTGCAATTTCATGTTTGGAGGTGTTTAGAAATTGAACAAAATAAGCATTTTAAAAAAATAAATTATATGTACTATAATTCTTTTTAGTTTTGTTTTAGTTGTACAAATACCTCAGTCTAATAACCTGGAGGATATTACTTGTAGATTTCTGTTAATGGAGAGAGAAGGCTTTGGATCTTGTTGCTTGTTTGAAGAAAATGTTTTTTGTTTTGTTTAACATTTACAATTTTATTAATAAAAGTCAGATTTCCAATCCAATGAAAAATTAGAAACTATAAATGGATGTTGTGAAATAAAGTTCTTAGAGAAGTTGTCCAAAATCAGCAGATCAGATCTGCACCAAAAAAATCCCAAATCTGAATTGGGCTGGGAAACTGAGATGGGTGCATCTCTTGTAGCAGCTGTCTGTTCAGTACTTTTCCTCTGGTTTTTGTGTTTACATCGTTTTGACAAAATATCGACAGGAAGCTGAGGGTTTCATACGAATCGGGCTTTCTGTGGCGCATTAAGGCAATTAAAAAAACCTCTGATCAGACTAATGCCTGGTCTGTACACCAGACAAATGACAAACGTTTTCTCCAGGAATGAAGTTGTGCTGCTGCTGCACTGGGATCCGACCCACGGGTTTAAAGATCTATGACAAAATAGTCTGTTTTAGAAAAGCCTTTGTTTTAGTGAGAGTGCCGTTTACTATTGCACTGTACGGTCTTAAAAAGATTTACGTGTGCTTGTTTCCTTTACTCCTGTCCTTACAGTTTGAACTGGATTTGATTTTAACGTGTTTACAGTGCAGATAACGAACGAAGCAGAGCTGAAGGAATTCAGTAAATCAGGGTCCTGAATGCTGCGAAGCGACAAACTGACACAATGGCAGAAAGTTAACAAGCGAGAAGTGAAGCAGATACTGACATTGAAGTCAGGTCGTCATGCTGTGCTCTTATTGCAACCACTGTTGATGGGTATGTATCTCAGGTATTTACAGAAAAAAAATATATTCATTCATACTACTATTACTTTTAAAGCAGATTATCTTTATGATGTATGATTGATATTCAGTTAAAAATGTTGTTTTTTGTGAACTCTTAAGCTGCGGCACGTCATATGATGTGCACCAAGTGGGGCCATAGCACATCGTCATCATTTCTGTTACCTTTAACATCGTTTCTCATCTGATCAAAGCTGTATATTTTGAATGAATAACTTGAAAAAGTCCATATTTTTGATTGATCACTAACATGATCACTGCTTGAGAACAAAGCTGATTATAGCAATAGTGTTGGTCAACATTTTTCCCAAAGTTCACATTTTTAGGATAAAGGTATCATGAAATGTGAACTTCCTAAAGGAATGGTTTGCCCCCTTTTTAAGGTGGGGATCTGTGGAAATGGTATGAACAAATAGTATCTTACCTGTTGTAGATGGCTCTTTGAACGACCTCAGTTTGGAGAAATTGGGTTTGATTCTGACAGGATATATGAGCTCACTGGGCTGTGACTGTTTGAGACCAGTTGGAGACTTAAAACTGAGAGGAAAAAAAACACCAATTTTCTGTTGCAGTTCCACTGAATTTTAAATGTTTGTAGCCAAGTAACCATGAAGTTGTGCGGCCTCATTTGGCATAGCTAATTTTTGAAAATTTGTCCCGTGCACGGTTCCCAAAACTTTATTCCAGGCTGTGCGCATTATTTGTTGCCTACCTCGTCCCATTTTGTATTCAGTAGCTTCAGAAAGCGATGTTTTTAAACCTTTACACTGCCTTCAGTTTGTCATGACACAGTTATCCCCGCAGAAATACTACACCATCCCTGCAGGCTGCGCTACAGCTAGCTGCTGCTGCAGCTATTTTGTGCTCGTAAATAACCACAGATTTCTATGTGTGCTGTGAAAACCGATGGCAATGTTAAGATTTAGAAAATGAGGTTTTAAAACGGCAGCAAACCATTTTGGTCTTGGTCCTGCTCAGACTAGCTGCTAGCTCGTCATTTTGGTCAAAATTCAACTTTTTCTTCAAACTGCTATTCAGTTTTTTGTTGTTGTTGTTTTTTTTGATAACACGTAAGATATTAACATTTAATTACCTTTCCACAGAACCTCACTTTATGACTTGAAAGATATTAAGTATCCCTTTAAGAACTGAATTCCAAATAACTTATTTTTGTTTAATTTTAGCTGATATTAGATGTCTATAATTGAATAAAACCTTGCTGTTTTCTATAACAATCAGAACAAAAAAATTCAGGCAGACAACCACTATATACACTTCAGTTTTTACGTGTCGAATTGATCTTTTGACTAAAACGAGATCAGGCAGCGCTGCTAACAAAGCAAGAAAGACTCATGTTTTACTGAATTTATTTTCTTTATTTTTAAGAATGAGCTATAACCTTTGAAAACAACAGTGTGGAAAGCATCTCTGGGCTTTGTGCTGTAGCACGTTGCCAGCCGCTGGCAGTGTGGGCGTGTCTACGGAAAGCCAAAAGGGTCATAATTTGCACGCTTTGCAACACCTGTGCCATCCAGTAAACCACATTAAATATGCCACCACACCACGGTGTGAGGAAAAAAGCCTGGTGACCGTAAATAACGATCCCCACCTCCCGGTTTTCACAGCCAATAACTGAGTATTTGTCAGCCAATCAGAAGAGACAACGATCGGACCTGGAAAATCAAACATTCTGATTTGGGTCGCTGTTTGTAGCATGGAGGAAAATCCCATGTGTGCATTTAGAAATTATGTAAACAGACATAGCCTATACATAATTTGATAGATAAAAATAACTTTTAGCTACAGTATTGTACAAATGTTTGAATGAGTTACAGCCATTTTGTGTTGGCTAATGTCAAATTGCTTTGGCAGCCATCTTAAATAGGGTTGACTCCAGTTGGTTTTTGCCAGTGTGTGTGTGTGTGTGTGTGTGTGTTCACCAAAAGATCTCATGGTCTGTTTTTGCCTTTTGGTGGAGGACATTAATAACCTTTGTACAATACTGCCCACTTTCACTAGCTGACTGTGTAAATAACTGCCTGACTTGCACAAAAATATTTATCTATACTTAAAGTGTAGAAATCCCAGGGGTGGTTTAAAACTTTTACACATGTGTAACTATAAAGTTAATTTTGAGTCATTAAATCAGTATATGCAACTAGTTGGAAAATCTGTTCGTGTAGGATGACCGAGTGCAGACATGAGATTCTTCTCAAAGCTGCAAACTGCAAAATGGAGGTCAGCATTTGATTTAGTTTGATTTTCAAATTTACTGTCTTTGAAACCAAGGAGTATTAAAGTACTAGACTCCATACAGGAAGCTGGAAGTTGAAGCCAGAGCTGTCACAGCATCCCCACAGGATGGTCCCAGTACAGTGTTTTATTTCCTGCCCCTTGGTGTGAACAAGCAGGACTTTGCTCTTGGTAAAATAATAAAAAGTTCCCTTTTTTTTAAAATATTTTTCAGGTGTTGACTCTTATTGATTCACACAGTCCTTACTTTACTGCTGTAGGCTCAAATATTCATCATTTTTAATAAGTGTGGCTATAATTAGTTATTTCACGCTTTAAAAAAAGGTCCGGTAACAGCGGGATTGTGCGCGGGGCAGGAGTAGGCTGGACTTAAAGCCCCACGTCGTTAGTGCACAGATGCGAGTTCCAAAAATACAAGATGGCCGCTTCCATAAACCGGGTCCTGCTGGCTTTAGCTCCAAACTACTGGAAAAGGTGGGAACACTTGGTATAATGGTATATTTTTATGTCTGTGCTTTGAAAACCTCTGGAGGGGAAACTCCTGAGTGAACACCGCCGGGCTTTGCAAGGCACACAAATTCTGACCCTCTTGGCTGTCCATAGGTGGGTCTTCATTGAAACTAGAGGTATCTGGATGTGTCTCACCACCCATGTGGTAGATATTTATCTCATGAGTAAATATTTGTTGTCTGGTGACTAGTTTTATCTCATCTTTGTTAACCTTTTGTTTAGTTTTTGTTTTTACTTTGTACTTTTAATTTTTTTATTTAAAAAAAAAAAGCCTACTGTAATTTTTTTCTCTTTTTTTTTTTTTTTTTTTTACTGTGGTTGTTTGTAAGCTGCCAAGTCACCTTTTATTTTCAAAGCTTGTTGTATTTGCTGGTTTTAGTTCTGTTATTTCCCCCTCACCACCACCACCATAATCGGAGGAACACGGTTTTATTTGGAGTGAAACGTTTAATCTGAACTCGTCGTAATCTATTCGTCCTCCAATCAAATGGACTTGTTTCCTGAAATGTGAACTTAATAATGAGGCTATCATTTGTTGAATTAACATGCAACAAAAGCCAGAGCAGAAAAAAATAGAAAATTAACCATTATTAAATGTTGAAAGTATGATTGTTTAAAAGACTTTTCATTGTTTTGTTTGGGTTTTTTTTTCAGAGGGAATGTTTTCTATTGTTTGACACATAATCTGCTGTAATTTGTTGACATAAATTGTTTATAGATCTACTTGGTTTAGGGTTGGATTAACAAGTTGTGTTTAATTTAATTTACAGATGATTACTGAATTCTAGAAATACAGGAAAATGACTTGTCTGACTGTGTGTGTGTGTGTGTGCACGCGCTCGCTGATGGTCAGGAATGTCGGGGTACTTCTTTGAAAATAAAATAAAAAGTAACAGCTTCTTCTTTGTCTCTTGTTTTTGAGGCAAGTTTGTCAATCCTGCCAAAGTGTCAGCGTTAACCTAAGGATGCGTGTTGTCAGACAGCAACAGAAGGTTTGTTGGAGCCAAAGTTTTTCCTGTCCAAGCCATTTTTAAAGCTCATATAATCAATCAAGCTCCCCACCTTCATTAAACAGAGCTCATAACTGCTGTTGAAAGCCTCCTCTTGGGTATGTGTTGACAAATGGTGTATTTTTTAATGTCCTGGTACATAAAACCCTAAAACTGATGGAAGGTGAACTTTCTTTTTCCCATTTTTTTATAGGGAAATGGCAATAATGTTTTTGCCAGTGGCTGTGCGTGTTAGTTTCTTTGTTAGCAAATTATCCAACAAACAGGTCTTAACAAGTAATCTTTGGATGTACAACTGTAGTCGATTACCTTTTGGAGTACCACAATTCAAGACGGCTGTTGCAGCTTACTGACACAAGCAAAAAATCAAATGGTTTAAAGATGAAATTAAATCAGATATCAAAATATTGAGTTTTCATGTTTTTCTTTAAGTTAAACGCTACCATAAAACAACCATGCGGTTCATTTGTCTGATTTAAAATGTTAATGACCTGGTTTTAGAGTTTTTGTGGGCTGATTGTGTGGGCAGCGTTACCTCCTTAGAAGGAGGCGGAGCCAGCTGTGGCAGACTGCTGTAGGACACTGAGGAGGTTACTGTCAGTCTTTATCAGGGGAAATGGAAGCAGAAGAAGAAGCAAGTATTGTTCACAAAGAGTACCGCTTTGAAACATGTTGTTTTTGGTCTGAGTGATGCTGTCAGGAACTGGAGCCCCACATTTCACCAGAGCAATCCCTGAGCTTTACAGTGAGGTCACACAGTCTTCAAGGAGTTTAACATCCGGACAGCTGGAGGCGGCCGGTGTCGGTCGGACAGCTGTAGGCGGTGGTCCTTTTATTGAAGATTTGTATTTCAGGTGGTCCTCAGGTTGTAATTTTCAGCAGCAGCCAAACTAACCACATCCATCAGACATTCTTGTCCTTCTTGAAGCTGAAGAATGACTCAGCTGTTGGAGTTTTGGGTCAGTTAATTACAACAAATTGAATCATTCCCCCCCCACACTGTCTGTATTTACTATTTCCTGCCTTGTTGGTGTTCCTGTTTGGCTCTAGATATGTCACACTTCAGAGTGATTGCTAAAAAATGCCAAAGAGACCCTAATAATTTTTTTGATCTTTTATTTACTTAAAATTAGTGTGAAATCAACAATGCACAAACATTAGTGAGGCATAAAAACAGTGAAATAACCACACTGTAGTTTTCTGCCAAATCCTCAAGAAATACAAATAATACAGTAAGGCATCAAAAACCATGAAAAATATACTTTGTCTAAAAAGGTCTTCTAAATAGCCAAAAATGCACAAACTCCAGTGAGGCATAAAAACAGTGAAATATTGTTTTTATGCCTCCATAAGAAATATACTTTGTCTAAAAAGGTCTCCAAAACAGCCAAAAATGCACAAAGGCATAAAAACAGTGTAATTACCACACTGTAGTTTTCTGTCCAAATCTTCAAGAAAAACAAGTAATACAGAAAGGCATCAAATACCATGAAAAATATACTGTCTAAGAAGGTCTCCAAAACAGCCAAACATGCACAAACTCTATTAAGGCATAAAAATAGTGAAATTAACACACTGTAGTTTTCTGTCCAACTACAGTTTGCTGTAACTCAATAAGTTCTGCAGATATTGAGCTGAACTTTGGTGTGGTAGTAGCTGAGAGTCCTCCCCAACACATCCTCCAAGTGTTGACAGATAATTTCAAATCTTCCTTTAAAACTTGGAGCTGAAATGTGACAGGCTGGATGCATTCCTTTAAAGAGTGATAGGCCTATCATTTTCTTCTGGCTGTGGAGCAAAAAAATCTCACACA
>NC_051446.1:6911985-6913911 GCF_001649575.2 Kryptolebias marmoratus | reverse complement strand
GATCATTCTGGAGAAACTGAGCTCAGATATGAAGTCTGGAGATCTATATTCTCACCTGAAAGCATCTTGAAGCCCAAGGTACCACCGGGCCTGATGGGCAGCAAACTGCTCTGAGCTGAAGCCCACAGAGAATCTCTGGGTTTGAGACAAGAGGAAGATGAGAGACACCAGATCCAACAATGCAGACGAGCTGAAGGTCTCTATCAAAGCAACCTGGGCTTCCAGAAGCCCTCAGCAGCTCCACAGGCTGATGGCCTCCACGCCACGCTGCATCGATGCAGGAATTTATGCAGAAGGAGCTCCGACCGACTGACAGCATATACTGTACAGGACATCGTCATCCTGCAGCTGATTTTGTTCTTGTGTGTGGGACTGCTGCTGCATCTGTGGCTTTGTGCTCCTCTCTGACTGAATCCTCCCATCGTTCTGCTCAGGACTAAACTGTCCTGCTTTACCACGGCCGACGCATCATGTAGTTAGGATTATAATGAGCTGCAGTTCCATCATGACTGTGTGCTCAGTTTTACTGATGATGCTGAGCTTGGAGGAGTTTTCTCAGCTCTGCCTCAGACAGCAGCAGGAAGCTGCAGAGCATCAGCTCATTCACTGAAAGTCTCCAAACTCATCAGAGGAAATAAAGAAATGTTCCTAACACCAGGTTCAGATTGTTTTATTATCTTCAGCTCACGTGCAGACATTAATAATAATAACAGCTTTAAAGTCATTTCATTAAAACTGTGGAGTATTTTCTGCAGCTCCCTTCATTGAATGTGCAGCAGCGCCCTCTGCTGTTCACACAGGAAAGTGGAAACATTTCCAGCACCTGGTATTAACAGGCCTCAGGCAGGAGAAAAACACTGGAACTAAACTGCAAACTGCATTTTTATGGTGAAAATGGATGTAAACAGTATTAAAAAGTTGTATACTGTATATTGATTCCATAGTTTTTGCACAAACTGCAGATGGTGCTCAGTCAGTGGAGGCCTTTAAAAAGATGCTGACATTAATAAGAGGTCAGTTTGCTGTGATGGAGGTTTGTGATGATCTGTGCTGAACGCCATATGGACAATCTGAGAAGCTGAACTGCTCATCTGACCTCACACAGGAGCTAAAGCTCTACTATTAGAAGTGTCTGTTTCTGAGTCTGCCTTGTTCGGCCATTTTTGTCTGTTAAAACCTTTTTCTTTCACACAGACAGTTAATATAGTAAACTGAACATCCAGTTCTCTGGAGACAAGAGTCAGACTGATGTGCTGGAATCTCAAACACAAAGCTGTTGGTTGACCATCTCTGACAGGAATGAAGGAAATTTTCATTATTTAAATTTGAGGAGCCATCTTTTACATCTCATACTCCCTTTAAATAAAGTTTTAAAGCAGTTTCATTGTTGAGCTCACGATTACTGCTACATTTCTCAGCAGCATTGTAATGACTTCATTATCAGACATCTTTTAAGGCTGAGCTGCACACTCAAACAGATGTGACTGTCTTTTTATGGTTTAGTTTGCAGTAAATGGATGCAACAAAACAAAAACCCAAAACGCAGACACACAAGGAGCTCGAGGGTAAAACTAGTTTATTTAAAGAAAAGAGACAAAAACAACAAACACAGAAGAACTACAGAACAAAAACTCACAAGAACACGAGGAAACCAGACTGAGC
This sequence comes from Kryptolebias marmoratus, assembly GCF_001649575.2. Taxonomy (NCBI): domain Eukaryota; kingdom Metazoa; phylum Chordata; class Actinopteri; order Cyprinodontiformes; family Rivulidae; genus Kryptolebias; species Kryptolebias marmoratus. The sequence continues at coordinate 6,912,249 of NC_051446.1, read as the reverse complement.
ATGACAACAAACAATGAACCAGTGGGTATGCGAAGTAGAGAACCGGGTTTTAAAGACAGGGGCTGATGAGGAAGTGGACACAGGTGAACTGATTAGCAAACGAGGGACAGGTGTATGACAGGTGCAGATGGGTGTGGCAGGCTGACAGGGAGTGAACGGAGGACAGGTGAATAATGACAGAAGACACAGAGGGCACAGGGAGCAAAACTAAACATCAAACTAAACACAGGAACAACAAAGAAATCAAAAAGAACTACAGAAACA
>NC_051446.1:6896087-6911885 GCF_001649575.2 Kryptolebias marmoratus | reverse complement strand
AAAACAAATCCTGACAAAAAGAGCCAGTATCACTCCTGTGTTAGCATCTCTCCACCGGCTTCTTGTTAAATACAGAAAGTCTTTTGTTTGTTTTTGAAGCTTTGCATGGTCTGCCACCTGAATATCTATCTGAACTTTTCTGCCCTTATCCAAACTCTAGATCTCTGCGATCTTCTGAACAACTCCTTTCAGCTGTTCCACGCTCTCGACTGGTCCGTAAGTGAGATCGGGCCTTTGCTGTAGAGTTGTCTTCCCAAACTGTGAAGCAGTCTTCTGCTCATAATCTGTTGAAGCTTTTAAAACACCTCTTAAGACACATTTGTTTTCTTTGGCTTTTAATTTAAGCAGAATAAAACAGATCCTATCATCATCCAGTGGAGATCATACTTGTTATTATTTAGACACCATGCATCCTCCTTGGTGAGCCTCATTTCAGCTGCTTCTGGATCAGCTTCTCTATTGAACCTCTTAAACCAATTCTCCTTCACTTCTGTTGAAAATCTCTCACTGTAGAAATGTGGAATGAGTTGTATTCAGTAAGACTGTGACATCAGTTGCTGTTCAGATCCAGTCTGTTAAAGAAAAAGCTAAAAAAGAAAGAAAAACCTGCATCTCTTTCCAGATATGCATGGCTCTGCATCCAAGGATCTCCTTTCTGTTAACTTGTCTGACTTGAATTATTTTGCAGAACCCATCTGCAGATCTCAAAACGAGCTTTCTTTAACTGATTCCTGTTCAGCTACGTGTTCGTCTCCATTCAAGTTGAGCAGATATACGGTTCATTTTTACTCACCTGGACAGTATTTAATAAACTGGTTTCAGTGCAGCTGCAGCTTCAGAGAATTTCTCTGCTGAAGATCTTCACCGGCCAGTGTTTTAGACAGCCAAGTCCTCCCTGGACCACTGATCGTCAACCAGTTCAACTATTCTCCAACTCAGTCAAAGTTACAGTAAGTGACAACTGGAGTAAAACAAACAACTATTAAAACTGATCTTTGGTCTGACTTCTCACTTCTGACTTTATTCCTTTTTTGTGATCTAAATTTGCTTTAAACACAACCTGGACAGTTTGGGACCAGCTGGTAGAAGTTGGGGCCTAAACTGTTGATGGGAAAATACAAATTCTGGCTGAAAGTCTGCAGCACAAACATTAAATCTGGCAGAACACGAGCTTGAGCTATTGTGAAGTTCTCATTTCTCATGCCAAATTACTTTTATTTTTCCCTTTTCTTCCACAGAGAATCAGGAAGACCCAGCTTGGATGTTTGCTGCTGGTGCTGCTCTCAGCTGCAGATCTCTCTGAAGCTTTACTGAATGTTGTCGATGAGATGGAACCAAACGACTGCACTAAAAATATGAAGACATTGAACACAGAGAGAAAATGCACATACTCAGTCACCTTCATTGTGGCTGATATGCAGGCCGTCAATTTGTTGACATTTTCTAAGGTATTTGTCCAGCAGCTCTACAGTAACACAGGTTGTTAAATTAAAACCTGGAGATCAGAACCTGGAGAGTCCTGTCTTCTTCCGTCTCCTTCCTGGACTCCAGCAGAGGAGCTTCTATATCAATCTATGCTGCAGCTGCTGCTGAGATTTGGGGGGTGGGGGGCTGTTACCTGTCCAACGGAGAGAAGGAGAAGCCCTCTGACCTCTCCTACGACTCTGAGCTGCAGGTGAAGCTGTGGAAAAAGAGCTGAGAGCTTGTGGGCCTTCAGGAGGCCTGATGGGACCATCACACTGAAGAACTCCACAACCTCATCCATCATCAGGGCCACTGAGGACAAGACTGAACTTCTGTCTGAACTTTGGATTCACAAAGTGTCCAACTCTTCTCATGCATGTGTCTTAATAGTTACTTTACTAAAATTCACTTTATTTTTATTCATCCAGTAACAACTTACAACAGAAAGTTTGCAAAGAGAAATATCCCACTGAGCATCAACAGGAACATTTTCCACAAAGTGAAACCTAAGATTCTGTAAGATAGACATTTCAAAGTATCTGCTTCACCAAATCCCAGCTGCTTGTTTCCACAGCCCGGTTCTATGTGAGACAGTAGAGCTGTTCTCAGATCAGTTCCCACTGCAGCACTGAGAGTCATCTCCACTTCTTCTGATTCCTCTGTCAGTCACTGCTGGATGAAGCTCTCCTCTCCTCTCCACCTCCCAGAAACAGTCTAGTCAGAGTCTCCCTGCATACAAGCTGCTGCTGCTTCAGCCTCTGTGGATCATCAGGACACAGCTCATCTTCTCCCAGAAACACACCATCATCTTCCTTGGCTCCTGCAGGAAGGTCACCACTTCCATCTGTGGAGAGAAGAAGAAGCAACAGAAGAGATAAATAAATCTTTCAGAGACTCATTCTTCTTTTAAAACCACTTCATCATATTTTTTTCCTTATCTCTGAAAACTGGGATTGTACCAGATGATACCAGATAATTACAGACCTATATTGATTCTGCCATGTTTTTCTAAAGCTTTTGAAAAAAATAGTGTACAAAAGGATTCTCCATCATTTAGTTTATAATTCAATTCTTTACAAACACCTATATGATTTTAGGAAGAATCACTCTACATACATTGTTTGCTCCTCCTGGTTGACAGTGTTACCTCTGCACTTGAAAATAATGAATTCTCCCGTAGTATTTTCATTGATTTATCAAAAGCATTTGATAGCATGTATCATCATATCTTAATGCTGAAACTTATTAAGTATGGATTTCATGGTATTGTTTACAAATGGTTAAATAGCTATATTTGCAATAGGCAACAATTTGTTAGCTTTAAGGGTTGCAATTCTAACAGAGCAAAGATACTTTGTGGAGTTCCCCAATGCTCTATTCTTGGGCCACTGTTATTTCTGATTTACGTAAATGATTTATCAAACATTTCCAATGTTCTTTCACCAGTCATGTCTGCTGATGATACGATCCTGCTTCTTTCTCATTTACATTTTGATTCACTTTTGAAAAATGCTAATCTTGGTTTGAGTGCCAAAATTTCATTGTTTAGAGTAAATAATAATCTTTAAATCTAAAATGATCAAATTTCATGATTTTTTGTGGTAGAAAGTCATATAATGGAAAATGTTCAAAAAATATTGAGCTAAATATTTAGCTTGCAAACTAAATATTTAGCTTGGAAATTGAATGTTTAGCTAATGTGCAAATTCCTTGACATAAAGCAAAAGTGGATTATAAAAATAAAAGCCGAACAAGACCTGGCTAACCCAGGTCCTGACTTACTGCTGGCTGCGGCGGTGGCTCATGGGCAGATCTTGTTGCAGTTGCTCTAGGTCCATGACTGTACGATTGTATGGACTGTATGCATGCTTCACTTCTGGGTTTGAACCATTAGAAAAGCTCATCCGATGTTCTCTGCTAACACTTTTGACATGTCCAGAGGAAAAGAACAATGATACATTATGGCACATAAAAGAAAACTGAAGCGATTCAGTGTGGCCACCAGCAACTCCTCTTTTTATTTTACTTCTGGTGTTTTGGCAAGAGATGTATATAGAGGTTGGGCTTTTATTGTGATGGTCTACTTCCACTTTTCTGCAAGGAATTTGCATATTAGCAAAACATTTAATTTCCAAACTAAATATTTAGGTCCAAGATAAATATTCAATTAGCAAATTAAATATTTAGTTTGGAAATTAAAAACTAAATGTTTATGTCCTAGCTAAATATTTAAACTAAATATTTAGTGTGGAGCTAAATATTTAGTTCAGAACTATGATATTTATAAATGTATGAATAACATGGCTAAATAAACCATAATATTGCTGGTAATTTTTGACTGTGTAACTTTACAAACGGCACCCCATATACAACAACATTTATTTTCCCTTTGGGATTAATAAAGTATTTTTCAATTTGAACTGAATTGAATTTGAATTTCTGCCACTTTTCCTTCACGTTATGTGGAACATTTTTTTCTTTTGAACGTTTATTTTGAAAAATAAACCGGAAATCATTTTCACACGTGCTAATCTACTGCATCATCTGACGTAGCTTGATGTAAATATTTTATTAGCTGTTTGTTGTGAAAAGATTTATTAATCTTACACATTAAAGTTGAATTCAGTAAATCCTTCTAACACAGTGTTAACGCGACGTTCCGACAAAAAGAACAGAAAGACTGAGGCCAGAGTTTTGTGTACTGTCAGGTGCTTCACGGTCGTTGTCAGAAACCGGATGTAAAGGTGATAACGTTACGTCTCTCAGGTTCCATGGTTCTATTGGAAGCAGCATGCTGTTTGTAGCGTAAGGCCACTTAAGCTTATACCGTGTGCGGAGAAATGAGCGGTCCGTTTGGGAGATACGCTTTAGTCGGGCTTGCTTTCGGCGCTACAGCCGGGTTGGGCCTGATTGGCTTCGTTGTTTACCGGGAGCTGAGCAGAAGAAGGAGGGTAGTGTTGGAGATCCGCTCGGCTGCTCGGCTGTTCAGTACGGATGAAGCAGCTCGTTTCCAGGATACGCTGGATGCTCACGGTGTGTGGTGTTTTGTCTCTGTAGTTCTGACAGAGTCCATGCTTCAGGAAGGCGTTTTAGTTTTCTTATGATCTCATGTTTTAAATCCAAAAGCTCAGCTGTATGAAAGGTAGTTCTCTCCATCTTCACCATAATGGAGGACTTCCTTATCACTGATCTAATTTTTAACTAAAGAAAATACCCCAAATCACATACATTTTAACACATAGCCTGCAATTTTATTACATTAAGTTCATTGATTGGCTTTATTTATCACATCTGGATTTTGGAAGCAAAACAACTTTTTGTTTCCATCAGTCGCATGGTTTTGCTGATTTAGCTGCTGGATCTAAGAAGGGCATTGGACTGATGCCCCTACTGATATACTGTTTGAAATAAAGTGTAAACTATACCCACAAGTCTAGCTGCTTTGTCATCCAGGCTGCAGATGGTGTGCAACTACTTTTTTCAACATTTTTTCAGCTGCTCCATTTTAATTGCAGAAGATTATAATTAAGATCTTAATTAAGATTAATTACAGAAGATCATCTGCCTCCATCTCATTGTACTGCAGCATCCTGAGAATGTTCAATGCATGACCCTTCTCTGTGGACTTCCTCTTTCTCTCCTCTCTGGCAGCTCCATGTTCAACATACTTTCTCCTTCATTTTTGCCAGCTACAGTTCCTTGTCCTATCTTTTTGGTAGAGCCACCATATCAAAAACAAGCATCTCAACAGGTCTTACTACCATCCTGAAAGCTTTCCCTTTCTCTATTGCAGCTCTCCTATATATATTCTACCCTGCCTGCTCTCTTTTCTTCACCTTTTTTGTGTTCTGCTTGTTGCTTTGGACGATTGACCCCAGGTCTTTAAATTCATGCGCTTTTAGTACCTATACTCCTTACAGCCTCACTGTTCCACGTGTCTCCCTCTCATTCATACACATGGATTCTATGCATTCTGACTTGCTTTCAGAGCATACCTCCACATCTACAGGCTGTCTTTCACCTGCTCCCTACTTTCACTACAGATCTTGTCTGCAAACATCTTTACAAGTAGAAAATCCAGAATTTGATCTGAGTATAACATCTGTCTGATCTGGGATTAGCCTGTGATGAACCAGGAGCAGCTGGAGGTTCACTTTCTTTTCTGTTGCTACTGCATCATGAACAGATGTTAGCAGGTTGGAGGTAAATCTCTGACAGACTTGTAAATGTGAGATAAGTTCTGTGTTTGTCTGCAGAGGTGGAGGCCCAGCAGCAGGCTTTAGCAGCGGTGGAGGCCGTGGTGCAGGGCTTGTCTCCAGAGCAGCAGCTAGAACTCAGGAACCAGCTGGATCAAGTGCTGAGCTGCATGGCCTCACTGCGTTCGGAGGTGGCTGAGCTGAGGGGGGGGCTGCATGACATTGCCCTGCAGATCATTCAGGATGTCAAGTGAGTGCAACTCCACCATGTTGTGTAGAACCTCAAAGTGGATGTTAGCTGTTTCTTGATACATTACAATGTTGACATGAATAATTCTGAATCATTTTGAAAATGTCAAAAATTGATAATTATTTAACAATAATAACCTTCTGTTAAAGGGACAGTAGAACCTAGAAGTGGATGATAGGCTTATAAAACTCCTTTTTAAAAAACAATCTCATGTTTGACACTCTCATGTACCACATGTGATGCGAATGACAGTAAAGTCTCCTTTATTCCTTGAAAATAGTTGCCAGGAGCCAGTTGAGCTGGTTCTGGCATCTGATTAGGATAGCTCCTGGATGCCTCCCTTTGGAGGTTTTTCGGGCATGTCCCATCGGGAAGAGATCTCGGGGCAGACCCAAATTTGCTGGGGGAATTATGTATCCTCTCTGGCCTAGGAACACTTTGGGATCACCCAGAAGGAGCTGGAGAGTGTTGCTGGGGAAAGGGATGTCTGGGTCTCACTCCTGGACCTATTGCCTCTGCATCCCAACCACGAATAAGCAGTAGAAGATGGAGGGGTGGATAATTTTAGGCAAAATCATTTCATTTCACCAGATCTAATTTGTTAAAATTCATTCACACTTTCAGCAAACATGAGAAATGTGTTTGAAAACTTGAATACACTGACACTTTGTTCTTGAAGAAGATGCAGTTAGACTACAGTGAAAAATGTATGCATTGAATAAATTATTATCAGAACCATAATTTAAAGTGATCATACAGCCTCTTCAAAATAACGGAACTATCACTTTAACATGCAGACATTAGCGCACATCTTCGCTTCGGTCGCTGCTCCTGCACGCTCCCGGCATTCTAATGTTAACAGGAAGTGATGTCACGTGTCTTCTTCGTTAGTTATTTGGGGTTATTTTGTATTCCACACTACACAAACCCACAAAGAAGAGACTAGACCGCAGAAACGGTGGCGAATCACTTTAGAAACAATAAATATTGGGTTAAAATTGCGGGAAAGTTGCGGTGTTTTGGACAAAGTTGCAAAAAGTTGCAATTTTACGGGGTTTGCTTGATTTTGCATTATTAGTTGCGAACGCAACATTGTGAAATCCTGGAGGGTCTGCCTGTTTCAACATTAATGGCTTGTAATTTTACTGGGACATTGTTTTCCAACATAATTGAATAAAATAAAAATAAATACATAAAAAAACTGCCATGGAGGGAATAATCAGCAGATATCTGAATATAGCTGGTCTACTGAGATGAGCAGACTGTAATTACAGTTATCAAAGAAAATTTATAAAATTTATTTTCAATAAATTCACAATTATTTTTTTATTTTATGTTTTAATTAGACCTGGTCCTGTCCACTTAGGCTGTGTTGACACTGCAGGTCTTAATCCTGAAGTTTGATTTGTGCTTAAATCTGATTTTTGTTGCATGGTTGTTCATATTACATTTTAAATGAGACCTCCATAAGACTCCAAGGTGAACAGTTTCCAAAATGACCTGTATATGCAGATGGCATCACATTCCGCACGCTGTGTTTACAGAATATGGACGCTGTGAGCGTTAGCATGTGTGTATTGATTTTGAAGTTGCTGTCCATCCAAATGGTAAAAGATAAAAGAGGATTGAGAAGAAAATGAGTTCAAATGTTAACAATAACCTTTTTTGGAGCTGTGGCTGCTACTTCCGTGGAGAGGCATGTGTGTATGCAGAGGTTGAGTTAAAAGTGGTGGGACTTTGACGTGAGGGACCTCAGTCCTTCCATCTGACATAAAAGTACAAAAATTCCACTGTACAATACATTCACATGCATTATAAAAAAAAGTTTTCTATCTAAGGAAACCAACAGATTGCGCTGAAACTTCACTTCATCGCAATCTCCCATCCTGAGCAGCACACAGGCAACAGTGGAAAGGAAAAAACTCCCTTTTAACAGGAAGAAACCTCCAGCAGAACCATGCTCAGGTTGAGCGACCATCTGCTTTGACCGACTGGGCTTATAGAGGACAGGAAAAAGACACAGACAAACACAGAATGACTGGTCCAGGTGTAGTTTCTACTGGAAGAACAAAGAAAATCATGTTAATGACAGAAATAATTACAGTAGAGCAAGTAAAGACAGCAGCAGAGTGAGGAAATGTGGTCAATTTGTCCTCCAGTAGTCTAAGCCTATAGCAGCATAACTAAGGGATAGCTCAGAAAACCCAAGCCAACCCTAACAATAAGATTGATCAAAAAGGAAAGTCTTAAGTCTAGTCTTAAAAGTAGACAGGGTGTCAGCCTCATGGACAGAAGCTGGTTCTGTTACTGGCACCAGATCTAGGGGAATCTGGGCCAGCAGCAAGCACCACACAGGCTGAAGAGCACTGTGCAGCTAGTACTGTAAGTGACCGAGAGGACACAGCGCTTAGCGCAGGGGTGGGCAATCCTGGTCCTCAAGGGCTGCTATCGTGCATGTTTTACATGTTTCCCTGCGCCAACACACCTGATTCAGGGGTTAAAAATCACCTCTTCTTGTTCTGCAGAAGCCTGTTAATCAGCCATTGATTCAAATCAGGTGTGTTGGATCACAGGAACAAGTGAAACCTGCAGGATGGTGGTCCTCGAGGACCAGGATTGCCCACCCCTGGCTTAGTATGTTGCCCAAACTAAAGCTTGTTTATTCTCAGCTCCTTTTCAAGAAGAAAGAAAAACAATAATAACTAGAACTGCAAGCAGTTATCAACGGGTTCCAAGCCCCCACGCTCCGCCCCTATCTGTGCGCTTCGATCCCGACGTCCCGCCAGCGTGGCTTTGCCGCCTCTCTCGGCGAGCGGGCCGAGTCGAAGCTCGCCAGGACGGTGCGTACTCAAAGGAGCTTTGTAAGACGCAACGGTATAATTTGTGAAGAAAGCTTGGGAAGGAAAAGCTAACTGCCATTTGATACCACACAGTGCCCGAGAAAAAAATTCATAAAAAATTTAATATTCATTCAAAAAATACCAAAATATTCTGAGATGATCAAGTGTACGTCTGTAATAATATGCATTTATCTCCTTGTCCCTATACAAAATGCATTTTCAAGAGAAAATTGTTCAATGCCATTTTATGGTACACTTGGTCAAGTAATTAAATTCATAAAAAATCAAGAGTAAATAAAAAATTACCAAAGTATTCTCAGATGATCAAGTCTACATCTGTAATAATATGCATCTTTATGTCCCTAGTTCCAATGCTGTTTCAGTAAAGAAAAAGTTAACTGTAATGTTATACCACAATGAGCCAAAAAAATATTCATAAAAAATCCATAACTCTTCCAAAAATTACCAAAATAATCTCTAATGACCATGCCTACATGTGGAATAATATTCTTTTATTTCTATGTTACTGGATCGAACACATTTTTAATAAAAAAATTGAAAACATCATTTTCATGATGTCCAGCCAATATGCAAAAAATCATAAAAAATTGAAACTTTGTTATAAAATTTCCCAAATATTCCCACATCACCGTGTGTATATGTGTAATAATGTTTGCACTTCGGGAAATATCCACACTCAACGGCTTTTGTACAAGAAATTGTTAGCCTTCTTCGTAGCAGTGCTAGTCATACTGAAATATATTCAGAAATTTGTTAAAAATCAATAATGCCTCAAAAAATCTTAAAATATTCACAGATGACCATTATTATGTCCTTTGTTTGCCCAAATTTTCCAATCCACCATAGTTTAAAGCTTTTTCCAAAATAAAATAGAAACCAGCTATGTTGGTTAGCATTTATTTGTTTTTCTTGATTAATCACAAGGGGGCACTCAAATTTAAGCAATATTTTTTGGGGTTTGTAGTTAGGCTAGGTCTGAACAGAGTACCAAATTTCAAGTCGTTTGGCCAAACAGAGTCTGAGTTGCTACTGCTAGCTTTACTTACGATCTTCGTAGATAGTAACGACATGCTTAAATATAGAGCCTCGAAATTTGATCTGCACTTTTACAGATTGTGCAAGGAACATATCCTGTAAGTTTTAGCACTCTAAATTCAACAAGTGATCTTTTGTGAATTTTTCAAAATGTTGAAGGCTACACATACATTTTTGCACATAAGCCACGCCCACTTTGACCAATCATTACCATATTGATAACATAGTTTCAGGGTTGTATCCTGTATCCTACGCCCACTTCCGCCTAGCTAGATTTTTTGCTAAAGCATGATAAAGGCAAAACCTAGTTTCGAATACTTCTGCCACAATAAAAGCTGGATCAACGTGAAACTTGGTACATAAAATCTATAGGCTGATACGCTGATGCGAAGATGACAAAATTTTAAAAATCTTGCAATTTGCACAAGTGACGCAATAGCAAAAACTTCAGTGCTAGCTAGAACAACAGTTAACTATGAATATCATACATACATAACATACTTTAAGATTATGGAAAATACATTTAGATCCCAATAGTGGATGAGATGTTGCCACTTTGTATTAAATTCTATGCAGTTTTACCGATAGAGGGCGCTATGTATCCTGAAGAATCATCCATAGTTTCAGGTGCCATCAAGATTTTGAGTGTAGGACTTACCGTTTAGGAGTTATTCGCAAAAACGCATTGTCCTTCGTTATAGTGCCCCTTAGGTATGAGACGATATGATTTTTTTTGTCTGAGTAGCGGTCAGGTTTTTCTACCAGAATGCCTGGTTGGCTTTTCCCCAGCAGTTTCTCATTTTTCTGGCCAACGCGTTTTACCGGAGAAGAATAAAAATACACAATAATGAAAAATCCGTACAAAAACAATAGGGTTCCCTGCTCCGCTGGAAGCAGGCGAACGGCCATGCCTTGCATTGGCCGCCCGCTCGCTTCCGCGGGCTTGGAACCCTAATAATATTCATAAATAATATGATATAATCATTATAATCAACAATGTACTGACAAAGAAAGAAAAATATAATCTGCACAAATAAAATAGGGAACAAATCACATTTTTCTCTTTAACAGAAAATAAATAAAATAGCATAAACAAAAAAAAATATTTACAAAAGAGAATCTTATCTTAAATTAAAATAAAACAGACAGAAGCATCACATCTACTGAACGGTTATGACAGTTATGAAGATTAGGGCCGTTAGGAATGTTATGGTAGTTATAAACATTAAGTTAAGAAACACAAAAGACACATTTATGACAAAATATATATTACTGACAGATTCACAATATATATATATATATATATATATATATATATATATATATATATATATATATATATATATATATATATATGATATGTGTGTGTGTGTGTGTGTGTGTAACAATTAATTATTGTTAACTGTAACAACAGCGGTGACGAACTCTGTCAACTAGATACATCAGATAACTACACAAGACACAGCCGACAGAAGACGTCCAAGCCGCTAAACACAGGCAAAAGCAAACTAAAAACTATCCAAATCACACACATCGCCCACCCAGAACACAGTAATAACAATTTCATTACATTTCAACCACATTTCTATCAATCTTTATCCCACGAAAATCGTACCTGTAAATGACAGAGAGGAGACGGCGCTTAACGTGTTGCCCAAACTAGAGCTTGTTTATTCTGAGGTGCGCGTTCCCAAAGCCTTTCCCCCCGGCAGACCCACAGTAGCACGAGAATGCCCTCTACTGGACTTACAAACACGTTGTAATAAAAAAAATAAAAATAAATAAAAATAGGGGGGATAACTTTCAACAAAGTTTTCATAGTAATTCTCAACTCTCTACAGTTCCACAAGAGAGGAGCCTGATAACTGAAAGCTCTGCCTCCTGTTCTACTTGTGGAAATGCTAGGGACCACAAGTAAACTTGCAGTTTGAGAGCAAAGTGCTCTGTTAGGAAAATATGGAACAATGAGATCTTTAATACAAGATGGAGCTTGGTAGGATTAAGATTTTAAAGTTTATTCTGAGTTTGACAGGGACCCAATGGAGATAAGCTAACAGTGGAGAAATATGATCTTTTCATGGTTTTGGGAATTTGTCTGACCCACATGCAGAAAACACTCTCAGGCAACCAGGAAAATTTTTAAGATTTATTGAAAACAATAATGAATGGTGTAATGTTGGGAGGATGCAAGGTGAGGGATCTGGGACCAGGGGAGAGCACTGGCAAGACTTGAGCTTCTGGAGACGGACGGAGGAGAGGTGAGCAGGGCCGTAGCTACCATTGAGGACACAGAGGTCCGGACCTCAGTATTTTTCTGCTGTGTATATTATAAAAAATCAAAAAAAAATCAAAACAATGCTTTTGAACGGCGTGGTTCTCTGTGTCGGATGTATGACCGATGAAGGTTTCCAGAGGAAAACCAAGAGGCACTGAGTGCTGAAGAACAAGATGATGAATCCTGTTGGTCTGATAGCCACGGAATACAGTGGAAGGTGGAACAGGTTTGATCGAGCCACGGGAGGAACAGGAAACGAGGAGCCAGTAGCTGCCAGCTGAGGTTGAAGAGATCTGGGGTCAAATCTGAAGGTTTGCAGGCGATGAAGTCAGCCGGTGAACAAACTGGAACAGAATCCAGAGTTTTGACAGGAGTGAACTTAAAGCGGGAGAACAAAGAAAGAACAAAGGTAAGACTCAAGATTAAAGGAGCTCAGAGGGCTAGAAGTTACCATGATGGTTAACACTAAGGACTGGCAGCAGACTCCTCTTAGGCTCCATCTGATGAGGCTAGATGAATTGCAGGTGTGCAAAAACACACCTGCTGGTACCAGCCAGTCAGCTGTGCTTCCTGAGGCCAACTAGGGGAGAACTGGAAGAACAGCAGTGGTGAAACCAGAGCCCAACAGATCTTTCCTCCTAACTCTCATCAGAACTCTGGCAGCAGCATTTTGGATCAACTGAAGACTTTTTAAAGAGTCTTTTGAACATCCAGATAATAAAAATGTACATTAGTCCAGCCTAGACGTGATAAATGCATGGACCAGATTTTCTGCATCATTTTGAGAAAAGATGTTTCTAGTTTTAGTGATATTTAAATTAGAAGCATCTTAATTTTCTGCCTTTAAACTCAGACAAGACAGATATGTGGGTGTTAAAAACATATCCTTACATAGGGGGAGGAATGCGGTCCTGGTAACATTTTTATGTGGAGCTTAAAAACATATCCTAATCAAAAAAAGGAAACAAGGTTCTTTACATTAGAACTGGAGGCCAGAGGAAGTGAAAGGCTGCCAAGTTTGTTCCTAAGATGCTCAGATACAAAACCCACTACCTCTGTCTTGTCTGAGTTTAAAAGCAGAAAATTAAGAGTCATTCAGGTTTTTGTGTCTTTAAGACATGTTTGCAATCTAAGTAATTGATTGGATTCATCAGGTTTCATGGATAAATATATTAATATACTAATATAATAAATATACAATGAAAATGTATCCCATGCTGTCTAATAACCTTACCTAATGGAAGCATATATAAAGTAAAGAGTATTGGTCCAAGCAGCCTGAGAAACTCCATGACAAACTTTGATGTATGAAGAAGATTCATTGTTAACATTAACAAATCTATCAAATAAATACGATTTAAACCATTTTAGAGCTGTTGTAATTCCAATATCATGTTCAAGCCTCTGTAATAGGATATTGTGATCAAATGCATCAAAGCACTGAAATCTAACAAGACAAGTATGGACACAAATCCACTGTCTAAGGCCATTAGAATATTATTAGTAACTTTAACCATTGCTGTTTCTGTGCTCAGTACACATACATTCATGTAGTAAAACACAGATGTTGTTTGGTTAAGAAACTAGGGACAAACTAAACAAGTAATGTCATGCAAAAGTGTAGATGTTCATTATTAGCTAGAGTAGTGTTCTTTTGCACCACTGTCATTTTTAGAGACTTGTTCTACAAGCCTGACAAACAATAACATCATGTCCTTGTTTGGCTAACCTGTAGCCTAACTTAGATAAAAGCTTCTGCCATTTCCTCCATACTTCAAGCTCTATGACAGATTCAATGACTAACATTGACTTTTTGTTTTCATTTTTTTTTTCATAAAGAAGGCCATTTTATTTTGAATATGATTTATTTATGACAGTAATAAAAGCATAAAACATCTAGGGGTAAATACATATTTAAAGGCATTTTGTCAATAGTAACTTCTCAAAGTGAAATTAAATGTCTACAGAGTAATACAAATTAAAAAAGAATATCTAATGTAAAATAAGTGATTGCATAAATATTCACCCCCTTTAAAGAGACCTGTTCTAACTCAACATAGAGAAAAGACACAGGCTTCAGCAGGTGAGGCAGGAGAGACTGTAGGTTCTTCACCAGCAGGGGTGCAACTACCTTGCCCCAGCCCTCTCCTCTCCACCTCGCTGTTCCACATTCTTCTCTGTTGAGATTGACTTGCCATGTCTGCCCGCACTAATTTTCCCAAAAGGACAGTGGTGGTCAGCAGAAATTCAAACCATACCATGCCATCTAGGTTTTTGTGGCATCACTAGTTTAATTTACCTGATGTCATCACTGGTCTCCTCTGCAGCAGATGCTATCAACAACCTCATGTCTGCCTCCTTCATCTCTTGCCTGTGTTCTTCTCTTCTAAGCCATATGGATGGTTAAACAAGTATTATTTAATAGCTTTACATAAATTGCACATCTTGCTAATGCCGTTTTTCACTTGTTCAATATAAAAATTATTCACTTGGTGTTAAGTGGGTGTTCCTACACTTCCAGCTAATATTAGACCAACCTGTGGCCTTACCCTGTCTGTCCTGATTCTTTCTCTCTCTTCCTCTCTTTTTTTCTCTCCATCCTCACAGCTGAATGACATGAACTTTGTGTGAAGGAGGTTTAAAAATTACAGCAGTCAAACATATAAAAATCATGACATTTTAAATATAAGTCAAGTCAAATCAAATTTATGCATATAGCACTTTTTAGCAACAAGGAGATTTCAAATGTTTTTTAAACAAACAAATAAATATTCTTGTTACAACCTCAATTCCAGTGAAGTTTGGACATTGTGTAAAACATAAATAAAAACAGAACATGGTGATTTGCAAATCCTTTTCAACCTATATTCAATTGAATACACTACAAACAGGTGTTTTTTGAGCATTCCTCAACTTTCCAATTCTTTTGTTTTTTCCTATCCCAGCTTTTCTGGAACGTGTTGCAGGCATCAAATTCAAAATGAGTGAATATTTGAAAAAAACCCAACAACTAGCGTTTATGTGTTTGAACATTAAAGAGAACCTATTATGCTTCCTTGAACAAGTCAGGATAGGTCTGTGGGCTATACAAAACATGTTCAATACATTTGATACACAAAATCATTCTCAGATATTAAGATTTCACCTGATCAGTTCTGCCTGTTTTGAGCTCATTTCAGAAGGAGCGGTTTAAGGGCTACGTCACTTTTATGTAAATGGCTGCTGGACTTCCTCATTCAGAGGCCTCAAGCAGTACNGTGTTGGCAACTCCACCTCGAGCAGCATCACCCTGAACACAGGCGCCCCCCCAGGGCTGTGTGCTCAGTCCTCTGCTATTCACCCTGCTAACACATGACTGCAAAACAACCCACACCTCCAACCACATAGTAAAGTTTGCGGACGACACAACTCTTGTGGGCCTCATCACCAAGGGCGACGAAACCCACTACAGGGAGGAGGTCGATCTTTTGACCAAGTGGTGCAGCAACAACAACCTCCTGCTTAACGTGAGGAAGACCAAGGAGATTGTTGTGGACTTCAGGAAGGGCCACATTGAACACCCACCATTGACCATCGATGGTGCTGCTGTAGAGAGAGTGGGCAGCACCAAATTCCTGGGGGTGCACATCAGTGAGGACCTCTCCTGGACCACCAACACCACATCACTTGTGAAGAAGGCCCAACAACGCCTCTACTTCCTGCGCAAGCTGAAGAAGG